>NC_134582.1:5937500-6237500 GCF_037038515.1 Microtus pennsylvanicus
AGCAGACTTTACTTTCCTATTCATCAGCTCCCAAATAATCAACACACAGACTTCATATAAATTTTAAATGCTCAGCCGATAGCTCACTAACCGGCTCTTACAACTTAAATGAACTCATTCCTATTAATCTGCATCCTGCCATGTGGCGTTACATCTCTTTCATCTTGCACCTCCTGGTTCCTCTCCTTGTCTGGCTGGTGCCCTTCTTTCCAGTGTCCTTAGTCTTGTTTTCCCACCTAACCTTATCCTGCCCAGCTATTGGCCAGTTAGCTTCTTTATTAAATCAATCATAATGCCCCAAGAACTGCACAGAACAAAAGTAGACTTTGAAAATATTTAAAAGAAAGATATATGGATGTTAATCCTTATGTATATTTTGCAGATGTAAAGATATGGTATGTATCCTGGGTGAGAGTATGTTTATGGATTAAGACTTGCATGGATCTACACTAGGCTTACCGCTATCTGTGCTCTACAGCGAGTCCCTGAACACCTGGAGAATGCAACACCTCAGGGTTCTACTGATAAGGATCCAGGAGGGTCCAATGAGACAACGTGCACAGATTAGTGTGGTCATGATGGCTGGTGTGTGTCACACACTTGTGAGATCATTCTGTCAGTGTTCATTCAGAAGCTCTGGGAGTTCTTAATGCATTAGAAAAAGTCTCACATTGTGGGCAGAGTGTCAGCCAAACAAAACCCAGAGTGTATGCATCTCTTACAGAGCGGGCAGCCCCCTGGAGTAGACAGGCTTGGAGCAGAGGGTCATAAATGTAAACAAGGGACCTTATAATGGAGACATTTAGAAGGAAAGAACAGATTTTCTTTCATTACGTGTCGAAGGACAGCATTTCACAGGCGATAGGTCACCTTGAGGATGAAGTGCAAAGATGAAGAAGTTCACTATGGGCAGAGTAGGAGGTGGTTTGTTAGAACTAAGAGGAAGAAAGGATCACGTTATTGTTAGGGGATTTTGGACCCATGGAGGGATGTCCAGTGAGATAGTGTGTCAAAGAAGATGAAAACCGGAGAGGCACGGAGCAGACAGGGATGACTGGATTAGATTGAAAAATTCACCCTGGTCTAAGGAAGGCAAGGAAACACCGAGATCATCATGGCTGAAGTGACCAGAGCTGTCAAGTGACAGACAAGATTGCTGTGACCCAGTGTGAAAAGCGGGAGGTAACGGTGAAGGAGGCAGCGGTGGAGGAGGCAGTGGTGGTGCAGAATCCAGGTTATGGGTGTGACAATTTTCTCTATTTCCTTATTTTTCCTGACTTTGCTTTTGTATAGTTTGCTGTATTTTTTTTAATTTGAATGTAGCTTTGATTAAAATGGCATTTTTAAACAGCTGAATGTATTAATATTTTCCTTTAAGTCTTTTTGTCTTTTGCTTTGAAAGGTCTTTCCTTAATCAAAATTCACCTGCACTCTGCTCTGAGGATTTTGTGTTTTCAGATGATTTGCATGCAGAATTTCAGTATTTATGGGCACGCTTGGTTTAATAAAAAGATGTAATCAAGTAACTTTACATTTAAAAAAATTTTGTGCTAACAGTATTGTTGAACAATACGGTATGAATGGTTTGTAATGAAACATTCACTTGTTAAAACTCTCTTGATTCTGTGTGAAAAGGAGCCTCCTTCTGTGGGTAACCATGCTCTGCCCTCACGATAGGTCCTGTGGTCGTGCTGCCCGGAGGAAGTGTAACTGGCGAAAAGCATCCTTCCTCCACTCTAATGAGTCAGGGGGCAAGAGCAGCCCAGTGAATTAGTTGGTTTAGAGTCGATCCTTGCACATTCAGCCCACCCTGTTCTCTCCTGGTTGGAGCATCATTTGTTGTCTGGGTGGCACGCCTGGCAATTATAAATCCATTTTAATTGGTGGTTAACTTTGCATGGGTTTCCATTCTGTGTCACCAACCCTCCCGATATTTAATCAGACCCATCATTTCCTCCTGTTGGCCTCCCTGCAGCTCAAGAGAGGAGGCTCAGCAGCAGCAGGCATTGAAAAACAGGGCTGTGGCATGATTGCCTGCACTCTGTTTGCTGTCACTTTTGCATAATTGAAACATCACAGTCATTCCTGCACCTCTCAAATTGGCTAATGTATTTGTCACTGTCATGGGCAGAAGGCTTTTCTGTACTCAAGAGAATATCCCAGCTGGGGTCTTGTTCCTTTAGAAACATGAAAAAAAAAGTGGGCGTCCTTAAAGCTCCAAGTCATTCTTTGCAAAGCTTTCCCCAATGTGCTGTGGCCACCAATGCATTCAACACTTGATTTTGGATACCTGGCGTGTGCCAGAAGCAGTGGTAAACACAGCACTGATAAGTGTGAACAGGACACTAAGACTGATGCCCTCCAGCCCTGATAAGTGTGAACAGAACACTAAGACTGATGCCCTCCAGCCCTGATAAGTGTGAACAGGACACTAAGACTGATGCCCTCCAGCCCTGATAAGTGTGAACAGGACACTAAGACTGATGCCCTCCGAAACTGATAAGTGTGAACAGAGCACTAAGACTGATGCCCTCCAGCCCTGATAAGTGTGAACAGGACACTAAGACTGATGCCCTCCAGCCCTGATAAGTGTGAACAGGACACTAAGACTGATGCCCTCCAGCCCTGATAAGTGTGAACAGGACACTAAGACTGATGCCCTCCAGCCCTGATAAGTGTGAACAGGACACTAAGACTGATGCCCTCCGCCCTGATAAGTGTGAACAGAACACTAAGACTGATGCCCTCCAGCCCTGATAAGTGTGAACAGGACACTAAGACTGATGCCCTCCAGCCCTGATAAGTGTGAAGAGAACACTAAGACTGATGCCCTCCAGCCCTGATAAGTGTGAACAGGACACTAAGACTGATGCCCTCCGGACCTGATAAGTGTGAACAGGACACTAAGACTGATGCCCTCCAGCCCTGATAAGTGTGAACAGGACACTAAGACTGATGCCCTCCGGATCTGATAAGTGTGAACAGGATACTAAGACTGATGCCCTCCAGCCCTGATAAGTGTGAACAGGACACTAAGACTGATGCCCTTCGGATCTGATAAGTGTGAACAGGACACTGAGACTGATGCCCTCCAGCCCTGATAAATGTGAACAGGACACTAAGACTGATGCCCTCCATCCCTGATAAGTGTGACCAGGACACAAAGACTGATGCCCTCCGGACCTGATAAGTGTGAACAGAGCACTAAGACTGATGCCCTCCAGCCCTGATAAGTGTGAACAGGACACTAAGACTGATGCCCTCCAGCCCTGATAAGTGTGAACAGAACACTAAGACTGATGCGCTCCAGCCCTGATAAGTGTGAACAGGACACTAAGACTGATGCCCTCCGGACCTGATAAGTGTGAACAGGACACTAAGACTGATGCCCTCCGGATCTGATAAGTGTGAACAGGACACTAAGACTGATGCCCTCCGGACCTGATAAGTGTGAACAGGACACTAAGACTGATGCCCTCCAGCCCTGATAAGTGTGAACAGGACACTAAGACTGATGCCCTCCGGATCTGATAAGTGTGAACAGGACACTAAGACTGATGCCCTCTGGACCTGATAAGTGTGAACAAGACACTAAGACTGATGCCCTCCGGACCTGATAAGTGTGAACACACTAAGACTGATGCCCTCCGGATCTGATAAGTGTGAACAGGACACTAAGACTGATGCCCTCCGGACCTGATAAGTGTGAACAGGACACTAAGACTGATGCCCTCCAGCCCTGATAAGTGTGAACAGGACACTAAGACTGATGCCCTCCAGCCCTGATAAGTGTGAACAGGACACTAAGACTGATGCCCTCCGGATCTGAAAAGTGTGAACAGGACACTAAGACTGATGCCCTCCGGACCTGATAAGTGTGAACAGAACACTAAGACTGATGCCCTCCAGCCCTGATAAGTGTGAACAGAACACTAAGACTGATGCCCTCCAGCCCTGATAAGTGTGAACAGGACACTAAGACTGATGCCCTCCAGCCCTGATAAGTGTGAACAGGACACTAAGACTGATGCCCTCCAGCCCTGATAAGTGTGAACAGGACACTAAGACTGATGCCCTCCAGCCCTGATAAGTGTGAACAGGACACTAAGACTGATGCCCTCCGAAACTGATAAGTGTGAACAGAGCACTAAGACTGATGCCCTCCAGCCCTGATAAGTGTGAACAGGACACTAAGACTGATGCCCTCCAGCCCTGATAAGTGTGAACAGGACACTAAGACTGATGCCCTCCAGCCCTGATAAGTGTGAACAGGACACTAAGACTGATGCCCTCCAGCCCTGATAAGTGTGAACAGGACACTAAGACTGATGCCCTCCGCCCTGATAAGTGTGAACAGAACACTAAGACTGATGCCCTCCAGCCCTGATAAGTGTGAACAGAACACTAAGACTGATGCCCTCCAGCCCCGATAAGTGTGAACAGGACACTAAGACTGATGCCCTCCGGATCTGATAAGTGTGAACAGGACACTAAGACTGATGCCCTCCGGATCTGATAAGTGTGAACAGGACACTAAGACTGATGCCCTCTGGACCTGATAAGTGTGAACAGGACACTAAGACTGATGCCCTCCAGCCCTGATAAGTGTGAACAGGACACTAAGACTGATGCCCTCAGGATCTGATAAGTGTGAACAGGACACTGAGACTGATGCCCTCCGGACCTGATAAGTGTGAACAGGACACTAAGACTGATGCCCTCCGGACCTGATAAGTGTGAACAGGACACTAAGACTGATGCCCTCCAGCCCTGATAAGTGTGAACAGGACACTAAGACTGATGCCCTCCAGCCCTGATAAGTGTGAACAGGACACTAAGACTGATGCCCTCCAGCCCTGATAAGTGTGAACAGGACACTAAGACTGATGCCCTCCAGCCCTGATAAGTGTGAACAGGACACTAAGACTGATGCCCTCCAGCCCTGATAAGTGTGAACAGGACACTAAGACTGATGCCCTCCGGATCTGATAAGTGTGAACAGGACACTAAGACTGATGCCCTCTGGACCTGATAAGTGTGAACAGAGCACTAAGACTGATGCCCTCCGGACCTGATAAGTGTGAACAGGACACTAAGACTGATGCCCTCCAGCCCTGATAAGTGTGAACAGGACACTAAGACTGATGCCCTCCAGCCCTGATAAGTGTGAACAGGAGACTAAGACTGATGCCCTCCAGCCCTGATAAGTGTGAACAGGACACTAAGACTGATGCCCTCCGGATCTGATAAGTGTGAACAGGACACTAAGACTGATGCCCTCCAGCCCTGATAAGTGTGAACAGGACACTAAGACTGATGCCCTCCAGCCCTGATAAGTGTGAACAGGACACTAAGACTGATGCCCTCCGGATCTGATAAGTGTGAACAGGACACTAAGACTGATGCCCTCCGGATCTGATAAGTGTGAATAGGACACTAAGACTGATGCCCTCCGGACCTGATAAGTGTGAACAGGACACTAAGACTGATGCCCTCCGGATCTGATAAGTGTGAACAGGACACGAAGACTGATGCCCTCTGGACCTGATAAGTGTGAACAGGACACTAAGACTGATGCCCTCCGGATCTGATAAGTGTGAACAGGACACTAAGACTGATGCCCTCCGGACCTGATAAGTGTGAGCAGGACACTAAGACTGATGCCCTCCAGCCCTGATAAGTGTGAACAGGACAATAAGACTGATGCCCTCCGGATCTGATAAGTGTGAACAGGACACTAAGACTGATGCCCTCCGGACCTGATAAGTGTGAACAGGACACTAAGACTGATGCCCTCCAGCCCTGATCAGTGTGAACAGGACACTAAGACTGATGCCCTCCGGATCTGATAAGTGTGAACAGGACACTAAGACTGATGCCCTCCAGCCCTGATAAGTGTGAACAGGACACTAAGACTGATGCCCTCCGGATCTGATAAGTGTGAACAGAGCAGTAAGACTGATGCCCTCCAGCCCTGATAAGTGTGAACAGGACACTAAGACTGATGCCCTCCAGCCCTGATAAGTGTGAACAGGACACTAAGACTGATGCCCTCCAGCCCTGATAAGTGTGAACAGGACACTAAGACTGATGCCCTCCTGCCCTGATAAGTGTGAACAGGACACTAAGACTGATGCCCTCCAGCCCTGATAAGTGTGAACAGGACACTAAGACTGATGCCCTCCAGCCCTGATAAGTGTGAACAGGACACTAAGACTGATGCCCTCCAGCCCTGATAAGTGTGAACAGGACACTAAGACTGATGCCCTCCAGCCCTGATAAGTGTGAACAGGACACTAAGACTGATGCCCTCCAGCCCTGATAAGTGTGAACAGGACACTAAGACTGATGCCCTCCTGCCCTGATAAGTGTGAACAGGACACTAAGACTGATGCCCTCTGGACCTGATAAGTGTGAACAGAGCACTAAGACTGATGCCCTCAGGACCTGATAAGTGTGAACAGAGCACTAAGACTGATGCCCTCAGGACCTGATAAGTGTGAACAGGACACTAAGACTGATGCCCTCCAGCCCTGATAAGTGTGAACAGAGCACTAAGACTGATGCCCTCCAGCCCTGATAAGTGTGAACAGAGCACTAAGACTGATGCCCTCCAGCCCTGATAAGTGTGAACAGGACACTAAGACTGATGCCCTCCAGCCCTGATAAGTGTGAACAGGACACTAAGACTGATGCCCTCCAGCCCTGATAAGTGTGAACAGGACACTAAGACTGATGCCCTCCAGCCCTGATAAGTGTGAACAGGACACTAAGACTGATGCCCTCCTGCCCTGATAAGTGTGAACAGGACACTAAGACTGATGCCCTCCAGCCCTGATAAGTGTGAACAGGACACTAAGACTGATGCCCTCCAGCCCTGATAAGTGTGAACAGGACACTAAGACTGATGCCCTCCGGATCTGATAAGTGTGAACAGAGCACTAAGACTGATGCCCTCCAGCCCTGATAAGTGTGAACAGGACACTAAGACTGATGCCCTCCAGCCCTGATAAGTGTGAACAGGACACTAAGACTGATGCCCTCCAGCCCTGATAAGTGTGAACAGGACACTAAGACTGATGCCCTCCGGACCTTATAAGTGTGAACAGGACACTAAGACTGATGCCCTCCAGCCCTGATAAGTGTGAACAGGACACTAAGACTGATGCCCTCCGGATCTGATAAGTGTGAACAGAGCACTAAGACTGATGCCCTCCAGCCCTGATAAGTGTGAACAGGACACTAAGACTGATGCCCTCCGGATCTGATAAGTGTGAACAGGACACTAAGACTGATGCCCTCCGGACCTGATAAGTGTGAACAGAGCACTAAGACTGATGCCCTCCGGACCTGATAAGTGTGAACAGGACACTAAGACTGATGCCCTCCAGCCCTGATAAGTGTGAACAGGACACTAAGACTGATGCCCTCCAGCCCTGATAAGTGTGAACAGAGCACTAAGACTGATGCCCTCCAGCCCTGATAAGTGTGAACAGGACACTAAGACTGATGCCCTCCGGATCTGATAAGTGTGAACAGGACACTAAGACTGATGCCCTCCAGCCCTGATAAGTGTGAACAGGACACTAAGACTGATGCCCTCCAGCCCTGATAAGTGTGAACAGGACACTAAGACTGATGCCCTCCGGACCTGATAAGTGTGAACAGGACACTAAGACTGATGCCCTCCGGACCTGATAAGTGTGAGCAGGACACTAAGACTGATGCCCTCCGGACCTGATAAGTGTGAACAGGACACTAAGACTGATGCCCTCCGGATCTGATAAGTGTGAACAGGACACTAAGACTGATGCCCTCTGGACCTGATAAGTGTGAACAGGACACTAAGACTGATGCCCTCCGGATCTGATAAGTGTGAACAGGACACTAAGACTGATGCCCTCCGGACCTGATAAGTGTGAACAGGACACTAAGACTGATGCCCTCCAGCCCTGATAAGTGTGAACAGGACACTAAGACTGATGCCCTCCGGATCTGATAAGTGTGAACAGGACACTAAGACTGATGCCCTCCAGCCCTGATAAGTGTGAACAGGACACTAAGACTGATGCCCTCCAGCCCTGATAAGTGTGAACAGGACACTAAGACTGATGCCCTCAGGATCTGATAAGTGTGAACAGGACACTGAGACTGATGCCCTCCGGACCTGATAAGTGTGAACAGGACACTAAGACTGATGCCCTCCGGACCTGATAAGTGTGAACAGGACACTAAGACTGATGCCCTCCAGCCCTGATAAGTGTGAACAGGACACTAAGACTGATGCCCTCCGGATCTGATAAGTGTGAACAGAGCACTAAGACTGATGCCCTCCAGCCCTGATAAGTGTGAACAGGACACTAAGACTGATGCCCTCCAGCCCTGATAAGTGTGAACAGGACACTAAGACTGATGCCCTCCAGCCCTGATAAGTGTGAACAGGACACTAAGACTGATGCCCTCCATCCCTGATAAGTGTGAACAGGACACTAAGACTGATGCCCTCCAGCCCTGATAAGTGTGAACAGGACACTAAGACTGATGCCCTCCAGCCCTGATAAGTGTGAACAGAACACTAAGACTGATGCCCTCCAGCACTGATAAGTGTGAACAGGACACTAAGACTGATGCCCTCCAGCCCTGATAAGTGTGAACAGGACACTAAGACTGATGCCCTCCAGCCCTGATAAGTGTGAACAGGACACTAAGACTGATGCCCTCCAGCCCTGATAAGTGTGAACAGGACACTAAGACTGATGCCCTCCAGCCCTGATAAGTGTGAACAGGACACTAAGACTGATGCCCTCCATCCCTGATAAGTGTGAACAGGACACTAAGACTGATGCCCTCCAGCCCTGATAAGTGTGAACAGGACACTAAGACTGATGCCCTCCAGCCCTGATAAGTGTGAACAGGACACTAAGACTGATGCCCTCCGGATCTGATAAGTGTGAACAGGACACTAAGACTGATGCCCTCCAGCCCTGATAAGTGTGAACAGGACACTAAGACTGATGCCCTCCAGCCCTGATAAGTGTGAACAGGACACTAAGACTGATGCCCTCCAGCCCTGATAAGTGTGAACAGAACACTAAGACTGATGCCCTCCAGCACTGATAAGTGTGAACAGGACACTAAGACTGATGCCCTCCAGCCCTGATAAGTGTGAACAGGACACTAAGACTGATGCCCTCCGGACCTAATAAGTGTGAACAGGACACTAAGACTGATGCCCTCCAGCCCTGATAAGTGTGAACAGGACACTAAGACTGATGCCCTCCGGATCTGATAAGTGTGAACAGAGCACTAAGACTGATGCCCTCCAGCCCTGATAAGTGTGAACAGGACACTAAGACTGATGCCCTCCAGCCCTGATAAGTGTGAACAGGACACTAAGACTGATGCCCTCCAGCCCTGATAAGTGTGAACAGGACACTAAGACTGATGCCCTCCAGCCCTGATAAGTGTGAACAGGACACTAAGACTGATGCCCTCCAGCCCTGATAAGTGTGAACAGGACACTAAGACTGATGCCCTCCAGCCCTGATAAGTGTGAACAGGACACTAAGACTGATGCCCTCCAGCCCTGATAAGTGTGAACAGGACACTAAGACTGATGCCCTCCAGCCCTGATAAGTGTGAACAGGACACTAAGACTGATGCCCTCCGGATCTGATAAGTGTGAACAGGACACTAAGACTGATGCCCTCCGGATCTGATAAGTGTGAACAGGACACTAAGACTGATGCCCTCCGGACCTGATAAGTGTGAACAGAGCACTAAGACTGATGCCCTCCAGCCCTGATAAGTGTGAACAGGACACTAAGACTGATGCCCTCCAGCCCTGATAAGTGTGAACAGAGCACTAAGACTGATGCCCTCCAGCCCTGATAAGTGTGAACAGGACACTAAGACTGATGCCCTCCGGATCTGATAAGTGTGAACAGGACACTAAGACTGATGCCCTCCAGCCCTGATAAGTGTGAACAGGACACTAAGACTGATGTCCTCCAGCCCTGATAAGTGTGAACAGGACACTAAGACTGATGCCCTCCGGACCTGATAAGTGTGAACAGGACACTAAGACTGATGCCCTCCGGATCTGATAAGTGTGAAGAGGACACTAAGACTGATGCCCTCCGGACCTGATAAGTGTGAACAGGACACTAAGACTGATGCCCTCCGGATCTGATAAGTGTGAACAGGACACTAAGACTGATGCCCTCCAGCCCTGATAAGTTTGAACAGGACACTAAGACTGATGCCCTCCGGACCTGATAAGTGTGAACAGGACACTAAGACTGATGCCCTCCGGACCTGATAAGTGTGAACAGGACACTAAGACTGATGCCCTCCAGCCCTGATAAGTGTGAACAGGACACTAAGACTGATGCCCTCCGGATCTGATAAGTGTGAACAGGACACTAAGACTGATGCCCTCCAGCCCTGATAAGTGTGAACAGGACACTAAGACTGATGCCCTCCGGATCTGATAAGTGTGAACAGGACACTAAGACTGATGCCCTCCGGATCTGATATGTGTGAACAGAGCACTAAGACTGATGCCCTCCAGCCCTGATAAGTGTGAACAGGACACTAAGACTGATGCCCTCCAGCCCTGATAAGTGTGAACAGGACACTAAGACTGATGCCCTCCAGCCCTGATAAGTGTGAACAGGACACTAAGACTGATGCCCTCCAGCCCTGATAAGTGTGAACAGGACACTAAGACTGATGCCCTCCGGACCTGATAAGTGTGAACAGGACACTAAGACTGATGCCTTCCAGCCCTGATAAGTGTGAACAGGACACTAAGACTGATGCCCTCCGGATCTGATAAGTGTGAACAGGACACTAAGACTGATGCCCTCCAGCCCTGATAAGTGTGAACAGGACACTAAGACTGATGCCCTCCAGCCCTGATAAGTGTGAACAGGACACTAAGACTGATGCCCTCCAGCCCTGATAAGTGTGAACAGGACACTAAGACTGATGCCCTCCAGCCCTGATAAGTGTGAACAGGACACTAAGACTGATGCCCTCCAGCCCTGATAAGTGTGAACAGGACACTAAGACTGATGCCCTCCGGACCTGATAAGTGTGAACAGGACACTAAGACTGATGCCCTCCGGATCTGATAAGTGTGAAGAGGACACTAAGACTGATGCCCTCCGGACCTGATAAGTGTGAACAGGACACTAAGACTGATGCCCTCCGGATCTGATAAGTGTGAACAGGACACTAAGACTGATGCCCTCCAGCCCTGATAAGTTTGAACAGGACACTAAGACTGATGCCCTCCGGACCTGATAAGTGTGAACAGGACACTAAGACTGATGCCCTCCAGCCCTGATAAGTGTGAACAGGACACTAAGACTGATGCCCTCCGGATCTGATAAGTGTGAACAGGACACTAAGACTGATGCCCTCCGGACCTGATAAGTGTGAACAGAGCACTAAGACTGATGCCCTCCGGACCTGATAAGTGTGAACAGGACACTAAGACTGATGCCCTCCAGCCCTGATAAGTGTGAACAGGACACTAAGACTGATGCCCTCCAGCCCTGATAAGTGTGAACAGAGCACTAAGACTGATGCCCTCCAGCCCTGATAAGTGTGAACAGGACACTAAGTCTGATGCCCTCCAGCCCTGATAAGTGTGAACAGGACACTAAGACTGATGCCCTCCAGCCCTGATAAGTGTGAACAGGACACTAAGACTGATGTCCTCCAGCCCTGATAAGTGTGAACAGGACACTAAGACTGATGCCCTCCGGATCTGATAAGTGTGAACAGGACACTAAGACTGATGCCCTCCGGATCTGATAAGTGTGAACAGGACACTAAGACTGATGCCCTCCGGACCTGATAAGTGTGAACAGGACACTAAGACTGATGCCCTCCGGATCTGATAAGTGTGAACAGGACACTAAGACTGATGCCCTCTGGACCTGATAAGTTTGAACAGGACACTAAGACTGATGCCCTCCGGACCTGATAAGTGTGAACAGGACACTAAGACTGATGCCCTCCGGACCTGATAAGTGTGAACAGGACACTAAGACTGATGCCCTCCAGCCCTGATAAGTGTGAACAGGACACTAAGACTGATGCCCTCCGGATCTGATAAGTGTGAACAGGACACTAAGACTGATGCCCTCCGGATCTGATAAGTGTGAACAGGACACTAAGACTGATGCCCTCCAGCCCTGATAAGTGTGAACAGGACACTAAGACTGATGCCCTCCAGCCCTGATAAGTGTGAACAGGACACTAAGACTGATGCCCTCCAGCCCTGATAAGTGTGAACAGGACACTAAGACTGATGCCCTCCAGCCCTGATAAGTGTGAACAGGACACTAAGACTGATGCCCTCCAGCCCTGATAAGTGTGAACAGGACACTAAGACTGATGCCCTCCTGCCCTGATAAGTGTGAACAGGACACTAAGACTGATGCCCTCCAGCCCTGATAAGTGTGAACAGGACACTAAGACTGATGCCCTCCAGCCCTGATAAGTGTGAACAGGACACTAAGACTGATGCCCTCCAGCCCTGATAAGTGTGAACAGGACACTAAGACTGATGCCCTCCAGCCCTGATAAGTGTGAACAGGACACTAAGACTGATGCCCTCCAGCCCTGATAAGTGTGAACAGGACACTAAGACTGATGCCCTCCGGACCTGATAAGTGTGAACAGGACACTAAGACTGATGCCCTCCAGCCCTGATAAGTGTGAACAGGACACTAAGACTGATGCCCTCCAGCCCTGATAAGTGTGAACAGGACACTAAGTCTGATGCCCTCCAGCCCTGATAAGTGTGAACAGGACACTAAGACTGATGCCCTCTGGACCTGATAAGTGTGAACAGGACACTAAGACTGATGCCCTCCAGCCCTGATAAGTGTGAACAGGACACTAAGACTGATGCCCTCCGGATCTGATATGTGTGAACAGGACACTAAGACTGATGCCCTCCAGCCCTGATAAGTGTGAACAGGACACTAAGACTGATGCCCTCCAGCCCTGATAAGTGTGAACAGGACACTAAGACTGATGCCCTCCGGATCTGATATGTGTGAACAGAGCACTAAGACTGATGCCCTCCAGCCCTGATAAGTGTGAACAGGACACTAAGACTGATGCCCTCCAGCCCTGATAAGTGTGAACAGGACACTAAGACTGATGCCCTCCAGCCCTGATAAGTGTGAACAGGACACTAAGACTGATGCCCTCCAGCCCTGATAAGTGTGAACAGGACACTAAGACTGATGCCCTCCGGACCTGATAAGTGTGAACAGGACACTAAGACTGATGCCCTCCAGCCCTGATAAGTGTGAACAGGACACTAAGACTGATGCCCTCCAGCCCTGATAAGTGTGAACAGGACACTAAGACTGATGCCCTCCAGCCCTGATAAGTGTGAACAGGACACTAAGACTGATGCCCTCCAGCCCTGATAAGTGTGAACAGGACACTAAGACTGATGCCCTCCAGCCCTGATAAGTGTGAACAGGACACTAAGACTGATGCCCTCCAGCCCTGATAAGTGTGAACAGGACACTAAGACTGATGCCCTCCAGCCCTGATAAGTGTGAACAGGACACTAAGACTGATGCCCTCCAGCCCTGATAAGTGTGAACAGGACACTAAGACTGATGCCCTCCGGATCTGATAAGTGTGAATAGAGCACTAAGACTGATGCCCTCCAGCCCTGATAAGTGTGAACAGGACACTAAGACTGATGCCCTCCAGCCCTGATAAGTGTGAACAGGACACTAAGACTGATGCCCTCCAGCCCTGATAAGTGTGAACAGGACACTAAGACTGATGCCCTCCAGCCCTGATAAGTGTGAACAGGACACTAAGACTGATGCCCTCCAGCCCTGATAAGTGTGAACAGGACACTAAGACTGATGCCCTCCAGCCCTGATAAGTGTGAACAGGACACTAAGACTGATGCCCTCCAGCCATGATAAGTGTGAACAGGACACTAAGACTGATGCCCTCCGGACCTGATAAGTGTGAACAGAGCACTAAGACTGATGCCCTCCAGCCCTGATAAGTGTGAACAGGACACTAAGACTGATGCCCTCCGGATCTGATAAGTGTGAACAGGACTAAGACTGATGCCCTCCGGAGAGGCCAGAGTGAAAATGATCCACAAACCAATGAGTCTGTGTTGGAAGTAGACAGCAGGATGTGGGCATAGCTCTGCATGTCATCAAGAACTGCCTGAAGTCACACCATTCACCCCTCAAATACTCTATGTGACTCTCATGTGACAGGAGTCAGGACCAGAGCTGAGACCTCTAGCAAGCAGATTTGGCCATGTACCCTCAATAAGCGCATCAAACTAACAAATAATAATAAAAAAAAGCAAGATAAGAAAACAGTAAACTAGTAAGAAGCAAGATTCATTGTGACCAAATTGGGAATAGGGACAGAGAAGTCCAGTGGCTCCTCCTTTCAAGACCATCTTGCGGGGCCAGGAGGACGATTTAAGTTGAAGTACGGAGCAAGGCATCTGCATACTTGTTAATCCTTGTCACTGTGTGGCCCTATCCATCCTTGGCTTACCATTGCCTGGGCTCCAGTCTTTCCCACAAAGCAGTGTGACAAGGTGTAGGAAATGTGTGAAGTCTCTTACAGAGAGACAAGCTCCTCCTCCAGCCAGCATCAGGCTTCAGCCTTCTTCTCCTAGCATGAGATTTCAGAGGAAATTTCATGATCTTGGTGATCACTTGACCTAGTTAGCTTCCTCTCTCAACTTGACAAGGCCTGGAACCAATTGAGGGCTTGTCAATTGAGTGATTACCTGGAGCAGAGAGGCTCATGGCCATGTCTGTGAGGGATTGTCTAGGCTAAGAATTGATGCAGGAGGGCTCAGTCCACTGTGGGAGGCACCACTCCTAGATGGGTGGGTCTGGGCTGCTCAAGACAGTTAACTGAAGAGGAATAAGCTATCTCTGTGGCTTCTGCTTCAAGATCCTGCCCTAAGTTCCTACCCTGATGGGTTTTGTCTTAGTTACGGTTTCTATTGCTGGGACAAAATACCATGACCAGAGAGCAAGTTGGGGGAGGAAAGGGTTTATTAGCCTTACTCTTCAGGATTGTTGTTTCTCACTGAAGGAAGTCAGGATAGGAACTCAAAACATGGCAGGATCTCGGAAGCAGGAGCTAATGCAGAGGGCTTGGAGGGGTGTGGCTTACTGCCTTGCTTCTCTTGGCTTGCTCAACCTGCTTTTACTTTTTATAGAATCCAGGAGCAGCTGCCCAGGGATGGTACCACCCACAGTGGGCTGGGCCTTCCCCCACCGATCACTAAATGAGAAAGTGCATTATAGCTGGATCTCATGGAGGGATTTCCTCAGCTGGGGCCTTTTCCTATGACGATTCTAGAGTGGGCCAAGTTAACACACAAATCCACCCAGTACAGTTGTGACTTTAAACAAGCATTTCTTCCCAAGTTGTCATTGGTTGGAGTGTTTTATTGCAGCAACAGAATGGGAGCCAAATCCATTGTTTCAAAAGTCTGTTGGTCAAAAGAAGATGTATACCCTTCTTTAGGATGTATACATCCTTTAGGATATCTTCATTTCTGCCAAGCTTGTTCTAATGTTTACATGAACATTCAATTACATTTTGTAATTCCAAGTAGAATGCTTGAAACATTGCTTATATTGTTTTTTTATTCCCCCATTCTGAGTATGCAGAGCAGATCTCACATTTTAGAATTACCTGGGGATAAAGAGTTTGAGAACTTCAAAGTGTCTTCTCATTCAGTGCCACACTGACAGAATATCACAGACACAATGCTAGGGATGTGGATTTTTAGTTCCATTTCTAAGAAAATAGGAGAAATTGCTTGTTACTGTGGATGTCCAAAAATGTGAGCCTATTTCCACATTGACCTAAGGTCAGAGAGTTGGAACTTACCTCCATTCCTTCAAGGTTATTTTCTTTCAGACAAAGGTCCCACCTAGACGTTGAGCAGACAGTTTTGCTCTCTCAAGGTTATTGTCAGCAGGTGTGGCTAGTAGCCAGACCTTGTATTCCAGGAATAGAGAAGTAGATGTGTTTCTACCTCAAACAAAAGTCTAAGGATCCAATTGAATTCCAGTTCCCTTAAGAAGATAACTATGGATTCCACCCAGGGAGTAGTTTGCCTACAGAATATTTTGGTTTAGGGTGCAAGAGTGACTTGTTTTGTTCTTGCAACAGAATGTTTAACTGTGGATGTAGCCCATGGCCTTCAACTGGTCCATTCACTTTCTTGTATTATGTTAAAGCAGTTTTCTGTCTTACTCCTATCTCTTGGGGGTGGGATAGTTTAAACAATTAGAAATTAAATGAGGGCGATTTCAGTCCTCACTAAGCCTCCAGGTACTATTGTATGGTTTCTGTTTTATTATTTTTGCATCTTCATACACTTTACTTATATTTCTAAATCCCCATGCCCCTACCCTGGCAAGTGGTATTTTTGTTGATGCTGTATCCAGACATATCACCCTGACTTCAGTGTCACAAAGAGGTTCCTATGACTACAGTTGTCCAGAACCACGCGTTACCGATAATGTGGGAACCTGCAGACCTCATGCCCCTTCACAACGGTCAGTTCCCACTCTCAGGTTGACTGGATTTAAAATCACGCAGGACACACAGGCCTGGTTGTATCTGTGAGAACATTTCCAGAGAGGATTGACTTAGGAAGGAAGACCCACTATAAATATGAATGGCGTCACTCCTAATGAAAAAGGAGGTAGAAAGGAGAAACCAAAAGAGCCACCAGCATTTCGCTTCTACTTCCTGTTCTGCCAAGGCATGAAGAAGTGAGGAGTCCCAACCACGCACTTCCAGTACTGTGGAGTCAACTGGCACCATGCCAAGGCTTTCCAGCCATGACAGATTGTACCCCTCAAACTGTGAGCTGATAGAGATTCTTTTCAGTTGTTGTGTCAAATGTCTGTTCAAGGATGGGAAAAATAACCATTACACGTCTGTAGTGCAGAACAGGAACTCCGCAGATGCAAGGAAACATGGAGGAACAGGTCTCTCTAGGAACCAATTTTCTTCATAAACCCTTCGGTCGAGGCCATATAGTTTCACTGCTAACGAAGTCCAAAGCTGCTGGCAGCTGCTTTCCTGAGTGATGAAAAGGTCTCATGTAAGACTTTGTGGCAGCACGGAACAGAAATGATGTCTCTCCTGCTTGCTGCAGTTGATGCTGCTGTCTATGGACATTCTAGTCATTTATAAAGTAAAATGATCACATAAGTGGAAGAAATCATGACAAGGGCCAAAGAGACCCAGGGGTCACATCATTAATATAGTCTTTATTTTATTCTTATGTATATATTTATACGTGTTCATATGTGCGTGTGTGTTTCACATATATGATTATACATGTCAGAAGTCAGTCTTGCAAGATCCTTAGCAATCTTCAGGTTTTTGTTCATCTTTTTTTTTTTTCAAGACAGGTCTCTCACTGGCCTTGGTTTTGCAAATATGGCCAGGCTGACCGGCCACTGAGCCCCAGAAAGCTGCCTTCTCTGCCTCCCCAGTGTTGGGATGACAAGGGTGTGCCACCACACCTGGTGTTTTCCCAGTGGTTCTGTGTTGAATCACAACCTCGTATTGCATTCTAAGCACTTTACCAGCTAAAGCATCACCTCAGCCTCTAATGAACACTTTGCTTAGGGGCAGATAATAGGGTTCACAGTACCTGGGAAGGTTTTGTAGTATCAAACAGGCTCCCAGCTTACTGACAGGATGGAATAATTATATGCACTGTTGCTCCATAGAGCTTTATTTTTTAAATATAAAAAATGAGCTCACCATATTGATTAACCTAATTAACCTAAGGGGACATTCACTGTTCCACTCTCCTTGAAATAATTTTCTCACCGTTGAAATGACATCTTTGTAATGCAACCAAAAATTAATGGAATTTTAATGTCATTCAACTCATCTTAGACTTTCTGTTTTTATTTTTTTAAAATGAATTACTGATACCTGTAATTATCTGCAATGTAATGTCTCTCAAAATAGGCAAGCCGAACAGAACAGGACTGCTATTCTGATGGTTCATTTCTGATCACAATTTTCTTATTATTCCTATAAAATAATTATTGCCTTGTGGAACACACTGGAAACCCAGAATGATGCTAAGAGCTACTCTATGCCCTGGTGGTCTAGACTGGAGGGTCAGGAGGATTCTGTGTGTCTAAGACAGCTGATGAAAATGTCCTGGCATATTCTTGCACTGTCTTGCCCTTGTTTCCTCTCAGAGAATAGAGTTGGTCAAATGGAGGGGAAGAAGACTTCTAACTCTATACCTGGAGCTCCTTGGGGAAGAAGGGTTTGTACAATGAGAGAAAAATGTGTACCATCAGGTAATAAACCCGAGCTACACTGGCGGGGGGGGGGGCACAGAAGTGAGCCCACTCCACCTTGACTGAAGATCAGAGAGATTAAGCCTACTCTTGCTCTTTCAAAGTTATTAACAAGAAGCCCAACTTAAGGAGTGGCTATAAACAAGATGTCCCCACCTAGGGTGTGGTTACTTGGTGTTTCGGACATTAAGATGGCCCATAGAAGTGGATCCACTCTCCCAAAGGTCAGAGAATCCAAGCCTATTCCTGCTCCTTCATTTTTAAGACAAAAGGCTTGGCCCAGAGAATGGCTTCCTACAGGCTACTTGGTCTAAGGTGTATTTGCTGCATATCCTGCCCAATACACCAGAATGCTTAACTCAGGAAATAGTGGCTTGATGTCTCAGGTATTGAAGCAAGCAATTGTTCCGTTGGTCCTTTATGTCATGTTAAAGCAGTCTTTTGCCTTCTTCCCCCCTTTTTGGATTGGGGTATGTAAGCATATGGAAAATAAACATGGGTGGATTCAATAGTCAGGATTCACTGGGTTGCCCTCCTGATACTATCCTATGTCTCTGTGTTTCTTTCATATTTCCTTTCTTCTTGTATAACATTTCTGATCCACATGCCCCTACCCTAGAATGTATGAACCTGTCGAGGCTGAACCCCGGCAGATGTCGCCCCAACATGTGGCTACAAAAGTACACAGCCATCTGTGTTCTTCACAATGTAGTTCCCTTGGTTTCCCTACCCTGATGGACTTGACCCTTTAACTGTAAGCCAAAATGAACACTTTCTTTTCAGTTATTTTTATCAGAGTATTTTAATAACAGAAACAGAAGAAGAAGCTAAGACAACAAACAGGTCAGGCTCTACCTCGTGGGTCAGTGTGGCATTGTCCCCATGACCGTCAACAGCAACTTGCACAATGGGCAAGCTGATAACTAATACAGTTTTATAAATGTGTTTTTATACACACATTGTTGCAAACACATTTATCATGCACATATAAATTGTTTGCATACACATACATTTATCTTTGTGGCATTGAGGGTAGAATCTAAAGTTGTAGCTGAGTCTTTTTTAGTTTTCTGCTCTTTTGTTCTTTTAAAAGCATGCTACCACCCAACCTCCAAATAAACCACACGCATGAAGGCTTATTATTACATATAAATGACCGCCCTTAGCCTGACTTGTTTCTAGTCATCTTTTCTTAACTTAAATTATCCCACTACCTTTTGCCTCTGGACTTTTTCCTTTTCTTACTTCTGTGTATCTTACTTTCACTCTGACTCCATGGCTGGTTGGGTCACTGGGTGGCTGGCCCTAGTCCTCCTCTCCTTGTTCTGTCTTGTTCCTTCTTCTCCTCCTCCCAAATTTACCCTCCTGTTTATTCTCCCTGCCTGTCAGTCCCACCTAGCATTTCTCCTGTCTCACTATTGGCCACTCGGCTCTTTATTAGACCATCAGGTGTTTCAGACAGGCAAAAGATCAGAGCTTCACAGAGTTAAACAAATGCAGCATAAACAAAAACAGCACATCTTTACATTGTTAAACAAATGTTCCACAGCATAAATAAATGAAACACACCTTAAAACAATTTTTCACAACACAAGGCTTTGTGTGTGCTAGGTTCTACCCCTCAGCTACACCAGCAGTTCTATATATGTGTGGGGGTGGAGTATGTGTGTGTAGGCCAGAGGTCAGTGTGGGGTGTCCTCATCAATTACTCTCTCTCCATATCACTTCAGGAACAGGCTCTTTTCCTGAACCGTCAGCTAGATTGGTTGGCCAAGAAGCCCCAGGGAGCTACTGCATCTGCTTCCCCAGCAATGAGATGACAGACATGCACTGCCACTCCCAGCTTTTCCTGTGGGTCCTGGGGATCTGACCTCAAGCCCTCACGCTTGTGCAGCAAGCATGTAACCAACTAAATCATCGTCCCAACTCCATTATACGTACTTTAAAAAGATCAGGTGGTAATTACAAATCATCTTTAAGTGCCCCTTGGTACTGTCATGCATTTTCCAAATTAATAGGTAATGATTTCATCTGAAGGGGATCATGACTATTCATTTGAGAAACAGAAAGCAAGCTCCGAAGCACAACTCCACACGTGTTACCACACGTTTCTTCACGAGGGTCTGTGTCTGAGTCACAGGCAAGTGTCAACAGGAAAGAAAACTGCCCCGCTGCAGTGTGACCGAGATGTGAGCAGACATTTGTTCATCCCAGGTAGGGAGCTGATGACAGACCCAAGCACAGATACCGCTCAAGGCCAACTTGGTGAACCAATGAGTTTCATTGGGTGACTTATAAAAGGAGAAGTAACTGAAGACAGCTGCATCACCGAGCCCCACCCCAGCATGGATGACAGCTCAGGAAGGCTGGGAACCTGGAGCTTGGTACACAGATGCAGATGGTCCAGCAGGTGGGAGAGTGCCCTTCCCAGGTGCTCTTCCTGGGTGGCTCAGTTGATCTGATCCTCTTCAAGGCAGCGCAGCTGGTCATCTCAGCTTCTTTCATGCTACCTGTTTCCTCTCAGTGGTCCCTCCTATTTACATAGATTTACATACTTTTGGGAAGGGAGGAACCTAGCAATACTTTTCAGTTTCAAGGACTTCCTGAAGCTGCTTTGTTTCTTCTTTCTTTCTTCTTTAAATATATGAAGCTATTTATTTACTTATTTTTCTTTTTTCTACTCTCATGCATTGTATTGTCATGGTCCCCCCACCTCCCACACACTGTTAAAAGCTAGGCTCACAACCAAAAATGTAAGAGTTTCTGCTTTCCTTAACAAGCTTCCCTGCGGAATGGAATGTTCCAGACTTGGAAGAAATTGCTGCACAATATTTGGCAGGTGTACCTGTTATATAGAGAGCGGGTCTTTTGTTTGTTCCGGCTGCCCAACTAGCTTATACCTGAAATAATCACGCAGAAACTATATTAATTAAATTACTGCTTGGCCCATTAGCTCTAGCCTCTTATTGGCTAACTCTCACATCTTGATTTAACCCATTTCTATTAATCTGTGTTTGCCACGAGGTTGTGGCTTACCAGGAAAGATTCAGCATGTCTGACTCTGGCAGCTCCATGGCGGTTCTCTCTCTCTGCTTTCCTCCTCCCAGAATTCAGTTCTGTCTTCTCTACCTACCTAAGTTCTGCCCTATCAGGCCAAGCAGTTTCTTTATTAATTAACCAATGAAAGCAACAGACAAACAGAAGGACCTCCTATACCATGTACCAGCTGGTTTTTTGTCAACCTGACAACAAGCTAGAGTCATCAGAGAGGAAGGAGTCCAAGTTGAGGAGATGCCTCCATGAGACCCAGCTGTAAGGCATTTTCTTGATTAGTGATCAATGTGGGAGGGCCCAGCCCATGGTAGGTAGTGCCATCCCTAAGCTGTTGGTATTGGGTTTTATAAGAAAGTAGGCTGAGCCTGGCAGTGGTAGCACACACCTTTAATCCCAGTACTTGGGAGGCAGAGGAGATGTGAGTTTGAGACCAACCTGGTCTATAGCATGAGTTCCAGGACAGCCAAAGATACACACAGAGAAACCCAGTCTGGACGTAAAACAAAGCAAAATAAAGCAAACAAAGCAGGCAGGCTGAGCAAGGAAGGGGAAACAAGCCAGTAAGCAGCATCCCTCCATGGCCTTTACATTAGTTCCTGCCTCCAGGTTCCAGCCTTGCTTGAGTTCCTGTTCTGACTCCAGTGATGGACTATGATCTAGAAGTATAAGCTAAATAAGTCCTTTCCTCCCTGACTTGCTTTTTGGTCATAGCGTTTCATCACAACAATAGAAACCCTAAGACAGCACGTGACCTGATGCTCTCAGTTTCTTATGCAGAAGCTATATTTATGTCTTTTACAAGGAGTAGTGGATTAAGGCCCTGCTTACTAGGCCATGGGGCACCTACTTGGTCCTCTCTTTTTTCTATCTCACTTCCTTCTAAGTAGTTGCCCTTTGACATCTCAACCAGACAATCACTCAGGGTTTTTTTTTTTTTTTTTTATGTACCAGGATCTCCCCTCCCCACAGCATGTCCTAGTAGCTGACTGCTATTGTTCTCTTGCCCACGGTGCCCCCTGTTCTCTGTGCAGAGGTAAACCCCACTATTTCTTGTAGTAATAAGGGCGGTGGGGCTGCGTCCCCAGCACCCCGGCTGCCTGGCTAGCTTATGCCCGAAATAACAACACACAAACTGTATTCATTTAATCACTGCTTGGCCCATTTCTATCTAGCCTCTTCTAGGCTAATTCTCACATATTAATTTAGCCCATTTCTAATCATCTGTGTAGCGCCCCTAGGTGCGCTTACCGGGAAGATTCTAGCCTATGTCCATCCTGGGTCGGAGCTTCATCACGTGCGTCTGCCTGGGAGCTGGGAGCATGGCGTCCCTCTGAGGCGTCTGCTCTGGAGAGGAGAGCTGTGGAGTCTGAGCTCACTTCCTCTTCCTCCCAGCGTTCTGTTCTGTTTACTCCTCCCACCTATCTTCTAACCAATGAGGGCCAAGCAGTTTCTTTTTATTTAACCAATGACCTTCCTCCATCAATTTCTGTGTTGAAGCTCAGCACTTACTATAGTGTCCCCCATGAACCTTTATTAGAGATGGGTATCCACATAGGTCAGCCATACTTAACTGATGCGCATGGTTATAAACCTTCCCTGTACTTCTGGCTCCTGTCCTGTTGAGTTACTGTCTACGAGCATCAGGATTTGGAGTTGGGGCTTTTTTTGTGGAGGCTAAGTGTATTATTTTGCTTTCTATGTAACAACTAACTCTGGATGGGGAGCCACTAGTACCTGCTTTGATGTTAACTTGCTTCCCAGGTGAGAAACCTTGGCATTTAGAAGTCTGTTTGCAAGAGAATCATGGAACATGCTCTCAGTCATATTCCAGCCTCATATTTCCTAAAATGTGAAAAGTTTGATATTACTTAGTAGCTTCCAACATAGGATTCACTACGTTAAATCTGATGGGATTTCTTTTTGTGTCTCTTTGTGACATGGGCAAAAGTCCCTTAAATGTTTTCTGTGTTTAAGGGCCTCCAAAAGACAAGATTTAAAAAACAAAACAAACAAACAAACAAACAAACAAAAAATACCTGCTCTTCAGTGCTGGTGAGAGGCTCAGCACATAAAACTGCAGAGGGCTGAACTGATCCTCTGAACCCACTATAAAAACAGGGCATGGTGGCAAGTCCTTGACACCTTAGACGCCTTCATGTATCTCTCTGGAGCTGGCTGACCAGCATAAACTTAGCTCAGGTTGGTGAAAGATCCTGACTCAAGAAAACCAAGTGGGAGGCTCTGGAGGAATGACACCCAGGGGTATTTTCTGCTCTATACACACACACACAGCACAGCCCACATACATCACACACACACACACATTCACAAAGTAAAAACCTGTCTTACAGTGAGGTTCACATGCAGATCTTGTCAATCCAAAGAGCCTGTGTTGGATGCAGGAGAGGGAAAATCTATTCCAGAACTTTCTGCAGAGCCTTTCTGGGGACACGGTGCTTTTCATTTTTCCTGCCACCAAATCTCTGCCTAAAATCTGGTGGCCACAGGGCCTCTCAGGGCTCGGCTGACAGACAAATATGGAAGTCACTTCTTAGGTTCTTTCCAGCTTAATCACCGTTATGATTTATTTGTCAGGCTAAAAATATAATTCTCGGAATAGGAGCCCCAAGTACATAACTTTATTACGGTCTCCCCTTCTTGATAACTGCACTTAACATCTAATTTTGCTCTAATAACATGTTATTGTCATTTGGTGGTGTAAGGCACAAAGCCAGCAGAGGGTCTGCTGAGACTGAAGTTCTCTCGACAGGCTTCTGAATTGCCTTCCCCTGCAGCACCTCATGTTATTGGGTTTATTTTTAATTTGACAGCAGCCTCTGTTGAGCATCCATATTTTTTATTATATCCTGATTCATTGAAATTTCTTCCTTATGCCCATAAGGCATATTCCTGCCTGATTACTGTATGAAGAAAAACTAAATGAAAATGCAAATGGACTGTGTCAACCCCCTGGCTGTGCTAGCTCTCATAATTGGGACTGTCTCATGGATTCCTTTTACAATTTAAGTGTTCCTTGCTGCTTGGTACAAATATTATTTTTCTGGGTCTGAAATCCCTTGCGTCTTACCTGCTGAAGCTCATCCAGTCAGTTTTGCAGACAATAAGACAATAATCCAGATGAAAGTCAGTTACAGAAGGGTTTGCAGGGAGGTATAAACTTGCCTCGACAGAGTCAGGAGTGATATAATATCCCTGATTTCCTGACTGCTTGGGTCATTAATGTCTTTACTTCAGGGCCCTTGGCTCTGTAGGTCTCTCCTCATCCTGAGAGACATGGCAGGGCCCTTGGCTAAAGGTAAAGAAGGGAGACAAAGAGCTGATACCCATGGCTGTCCTCTGGCTCATTGCTTCTCGTCTCTGCTCCTTGCACTCTATGTATTCTTTCAGTAAAGTTTTACTAAGAATGTGTTTCCTATGATGGCCACCTGTCACCATTGCCTGGGGAATCTGATGATAGAGGAGAAGTAGAGATGTCCATAGTTATGCACAGATCATTTTACTAAAAATATTGAGCTCTGCCGGACTTGGTAGCACACAGCTGTAAGGCTAACATCCAGGAGATTTGGGCAGATGTTTTAGACCATCATGGGCTACTTGGTGAGTTTCAGGCCAGGCTGAACACAATATGAGCCCTTATCTCAATAACCTCTTCTATGGAAAAAAAGGGGGGAGGGTTAACATCCAAGGGCTCTGAACTTTGGAGAGGTCAAAGTAGCAACATGAACTTGCTAGAACCCATTTCTTTCTGGCAGGCCTCTGGATTACTGGGTTTGCTGTGGGGAATCAAGTGTTTCTAGATTGACATCTTATTCAGAGACTCGGTAACATGCACACAGATTGTAAAGTGACAAGGACACTTTATTCAGAGGCAAACCAAAGAACGGTCCAGGCAGTCTGCAAGAGAGCTTAAGCAGAGTACTCAAAAGATGTGCAACTAATACCTGGGGTGCCTTTCCTAGAGCCGGAAGGAGGAGGAATTGGTTGTCAAGCCTTATTGTGAAGGTGGTGATTTTCTTGAGATCTCTTCAAGGGATGCCACCTATTTTCCTGTTTCTCCCATGTCCTACCTACCCCATGAGGACGCTTTCGACAGCTGTGCACTCTGCTTCCCTCTGGGTCTGCCATAGCTCTCTGCAGAGGTCCTAGTCCACTCCTAGCTGAGGAGCTTTTAGCAGTGGAGGACATGGTCTCCATGGGAGCAAGGTCTGTGGTGTGAAGGATGGCTCCTGAAGAGGACCACACCTTCCTCCGACCCCTCTTCAAGGCTGAGAAACTGACTAGAGCCTGATGCTCTGTAGAGACTGGGGCGTCACAGGCCAAACCAGGTCATTTCATGCCATCTCCAGTTTCCTTGATAACCATTTATGGCCCTCCTCTGTGTTACATGGCATCTTCGCCCCCACTGTGTAAGCCCCTGTAAGTCCCTTGGAGTGTAGGAAGAGACTGCTTGTTTCCAACTAACCAGAGGACCAAGAATGCTGTTGGCTTCTGGGGCTTCTAGCAGAGTTTCCTCCCACTTCACTGTCACGGGCTTTCCTGATGTTTCCATGAATGCATTTGAAAAGTGCTTTGACTTGTGGCTTTGCTCTGTTACTATGAACTATTTACCAGTGCCTACCTGTCAGCCGAGATACCATGGTCAAGAAGATGTTTTTCCCCCCAGGGTGAGGCTCATCTGTCACACTTGAGATCTGCTCACCCCTGTGCTTTCCCCTAATGCAGGAAAGTTGTCTGCATGGTAGTGGGGAACTGTATTTGCACTCTTCCCTGAAAACAAAAATAAAAAATAATTAAAAACCTCATCAGGCTGTTTCCACACGGAGACAAGGAATTTGGGGTAACCTAAACCAGTATTTCCAGGCCATGGTCTTTGGCTCCAGAATAAGCTCTCTTTCTGGGTGAGGGTTGTGCTTTTGCGTTGACAACAGAGATAGAAAGGAAAAGGTTCAGAGGCTAGGACAGGCTTCTTCATGATGGCTGCGCATTGAGAAGCTGGGGGGAGTGATGGGAGAGGGACCCACAGTGTTCAGGGGACCAGGATATCTCATTGTGGTACCGCACTGTGAGCAATATGGGCGGAGGATGTTGGCAATCAGACAGTTTCTAAACAACCGTGCTGGCTGCTATAGAGAATAAACACAGGGCAAGCAGAAACTGACCAGAACACATCTTTTGGGTGAATGATGGATGATTGGCAGCGAGGTTGATGGAGCTGATGTGAGTGTTACCAAAGGCTGTGACTTGTACTGGAAACCTTGGACCTCACTGTGGGAGGAGAGGAAAGGGAGCTGCGGTTGCCACAATCGGTCCACCCTCGCTACTGAGGCTGGGTGTGTCTGTAGGGTAGAGGCTGGATGTGTTGTCTGTAGGGTGGAGGCTGCTGAGACTTGAGAGCCGTTGCCTGCGCATGTTAAACCTGTAGGGGGCACCAGATGTGCAAGAGGACAGCTGAAATATGCAAGCATCCGGTCCTACGAGAAAACGGGACCAGCGAGGCAACTGTGGGCATCATTGACTCCAGGTGTAGGCACATTGAAAGCCACAGGTCACCTAAGTCAACTGCTGGGATTAATCAGAGGGGTGCAGGTTGAGACACTTCTGCAGTGTGGAGGATAGAGAACACAGGAGGCCCAAGCTACACCGTGTGACATCATGAGGTCAGTTTCAGAAAGAAAGTTGTGGCAAGGCTGAGGCTGAGAAATGGCTGTTGGTATCCCAAACTCAGATATCAGAAATTGGAATTCAATACAAGTGACACTCCCAATGCTATGCTGAACTCATACATCAGAATTTGAAAACTACAGCCTTGGGCCTAATTGCTAAACACTGATCTCCACCCATGGAACTAAGGGATTGTTCTATCTATCTATCTATCTATCTATCTATCTATCTATCTATCTATCTATCTATCTATCTCCTTTTACCTTGATTGGAAAAACCAAAGGAAGATTTGTTTTTGCATGTGTGTGTGTCTGTGTTGTGTATGTGTGTATGCACGTTTGCATGTATAAAAATGCACATGTGTATATGCACACATATGTAGAGGCCAGAGGTTGGAATTAGGTTAAGGGGCATTTTTTCCCACTTAGGAGGACCCCTGAGCTTACTGAGCTTACTGATTCTACTAGCGTAGCTGCCCTAGGGGCTCCTTGTCTCTGCCTCCTAAGTGCCGGGATTACAGGAAGGTGACCACACCAGCCTGGCTTTTTTTTTAAAATTTGGATGATGGGATTTGAACTCTTGTCCTTGCACTTGTATGGCAGACACTTTATCCACTGAGCTATCTCTCCTGCCTTAAAGGAAGATTTTGCAATTCATATGTAATTACAACGTGTCCCAAGGTAAGAGGCTAATTTAAGCAGAGCGTGAGCAATGCCCGCTGTAGGGTCCCCTATTCTGAGTTTGTTTCATATCCTAATCTATAAAGAATTGGTGACTATGTCTTCTTGCTCCATTTCAGCCTTCATGAAGGTTAGAGGCTCCTCTTCCTTGTCCACATTTTTGAGGCATCTGTCATGGTGCTTCACCAACGTTGATCAGGGGCTGGGTTGTCAGCAGGGAAGTAGCCATACAGTGCTGAGATCCAGCCTCAAGCTTTCTTTCTTGCTTCTTTATTTTTTATATTTTTGATACAGTACAGGGAACCATGGAATTGCCTGGTCTAGCTGCTTTGAGAGGCCATAGTCATTGGTCCTTCTGGCTAGAGTCTGGCTCCTGGGGTGCTGTGTGCATCCCTCAGTTCCTGAGAAACTCAGGCAATGAGAGCGTTCAGACCATATGCATTGCTCTGTGTTCCCTAGAAGTCAACAAAGCATATAGAAGCGCGACAGAACAATTAGTCTTAGACATTAATCTCGTATTCCCTGTATAGTTTGCAAAGGTCATTGTGTCCTGGCAACTGCCATTGTATTCTGTTTCTGATAAGGGTATAAAAAGCCTGGTTGCTTGCAATAAACTGTCACTGGCTCAGTCTTGCTGTGGCACCTCCATTCTGGCCTCGTTTCCATGCCCACTGACAAAAAACAGGTAACATTGTCTCAGTAAGGGTTGGCACGTAAAATACAGGGTCTCTTGATGACAAGGCAGGGACTCACAGCAGGAGTCTGAGGGGGAAACTGAGGCAGAGACCACAGAGCAGTGTTTCTCACCCTTCCTAGTGCTGCAGCCTTTGATACTGTTACTCATGTTGAACCCCCAATCATAAAATTATTTTTGTTGCTAACTCATAACTGTAATTTTGCTACTGATATGAATGGTAATATAAACACCTGAGTTTTCCAATGGTCTCAGGTGACCCCAGTGAAAGGGTTGTTTGACCTCTTGAAGGGGTCACAACCCACAGGTTGGGAACTGCTGCTGCAGAGGGATGTTGCTGAATTGGTTCCTCTGGCCTGCTCAGCTTGCTTTCTTATACAACTCAGGCCGGCATGGTTAGGGATAGCACCACCCACAGTAGGCTGGATCCCTCTGTATCAACTAGCAATAAAGAAAATGCCTCATAGAACTGCATGCTGGCCAACCTGATGGAGCCAATTTCTCAATTACCCGTCCTTCTTTCCTGGGGTGCCAAACTGCTAGCCAAGATTAGTTATTGTAAGGTGAGCCATTGTGCCTGGTGTAAGTGTCAAGCCCAGGGCTCTACCTGGGCTAGGAAAACCCTGTATCTGCATCTCCAGCCCCATGAAACTCCCTCTTTCCAAAGATCAGTGTGTGAACAGGGTGCTGAGGGGAGGCAGGAAAAGTACACTGTATTATGTTTAATAAAAACCCAAAGACAGATATTGGGGTTCAGCCTGAAGGTCAGAAAAGCAAAACAGCCAGCCACTGGCTCTTACTTCTACCTCAGTCCAAAATGGCCATCCTGCCTCCAGGAATCTCAGAATGAGACTATGTCTGAGAGCTGTCTTCTCCTGTCTTTTATTCCTCTCTAGGGCTGGGATTAAAGGCGTGGAGCACTGCCACCTGGTTTCTAGTGTGGCTACTGGGATTAAAGGTGTGTGTCACCACTGCCTGGACTGTATGGCTGATCAGTCTGGCTGATCTGATCTTCAGGCAAGCTTTATTAAAATACAAATGAAATGTCACCACAGTACACTAGTGCAAGGGTTAAGGAGACAGAAATTCAAATCCCTGGAAGTAAACTGTTGCTCTTGCTACTCCTTTTTGTCCTTTCCCCCTCCTTCCCTTGCACCACCCCTGCACCCTACTTCCTGTCAAGAGGAAGAGCCCAGGGCTTCCAATCCTGGGTCCTGGAGGCAATGTCCCATGAGGGCATCCGGAGTCACTGCTGTGTGTGCTTTCTTCAATGCTGTCTGCTGCTGGCCGCTCCTGATGGTCAAGCTCAGCACACATGAAACACCAACATCGCCTGAAAAACATACCTTAATTAGAAAATGCAGATTAAAAACAGGCAGTGTGCCATTTAAATCAGCACAGAGTAAACGACAAGAATGAGAGCCAGGGAGGCTCAGGCCATTTGAAACACTTCAGGCCATTGCTGCCATATGCCACGCCTACGTTTGGAGACTGTGTGGCACGGCACGGTGAGGAACTAGCCTTGCTAACTGATTTTTTGACTTGTGACTCATCCGTTATGAAGTGGAACAAATATATTGGCTGTAACAGTAGGTGCGAGCAGGAGCTGGCAAACCTCCCCAGAGCGCAGACAAAACTAGATCAATGAGGGGTATCCTGACTACAGCTGTCTTTCTGTAGTGCCCAGGGCTGTATTCAGGGCTGAGTCCAGGTCCTGCAGTGCCCAGGGCTGTATTCAGGGCTGAGTTCGGGTCCTGCAGTGCCCAGGGCTGTCTTCAGGGCTGAGTCCAGGTCCTGCAGTGCCCAGGGCTGTATTCAGGGCTGAGTTCAGGTCCTGCAGTGTCCAGGGCTGTCTTCAGGGCTGAGTCCAGGTTCTGCAGTGCCCGGGGCTGTCTTCAGGGCTGAGTCCAGGTCCTGCAGTGCCCAGGGCTGTATTCAGGGCTGAGTCCAGGTCCTGCAGTGTCCAGGGCTGTATTCAGGGCTGAGTCCAGGTCTGCAGTGCCCAGGGCCGTCTTCAGGGCTGATCCGAGTCCTGCAGTGCCCGGGGCCATCTTTAGGGCTGAGTCCAGGTCCTGACTCTTCGCTGTTTTCCTGCAGTGCCCAGGTCATCTTCAGGGTGAGCACAAGAGGCTGGAGTAAGAGAGGTACATAGAAAAAGAAAGTTTCTGGCACAACAGGAAAGAAAGGTGCACAGAAGGGTCCCTTGACACAAGCAAGAATATTTCAGGTGACAGGAATGGGGGGTGGGAATGTGACTCAGAAAGACCTTGCTTTAATAAACAAATACTGTTTTGCGAAGGGGAACTAGGCAGGAGAAGACTGTTTGGGGGTCCATATTGATAATGCAGAGCAACCGAGGGGTCCCCCATTTACAGCTGAGATGTACCAATGGAACACTGTTACGATCCCAGAGAGAACTTGGCTGCCACCATCACCCTAAAGAAAGCCATCAGTTAAAAAAAAGTCTTCCATAGAAAATACTCAGCCACTGAATTGAACAAAACAAACAAAAGAGCCCCGTTGCCCAAGTACCTTGAGTTTGAATAGGTTGGGAAAGCGGAGCAGTTTTTATGGAAATAGTCTTTGTGGTTCAGAGCCTGCAATTAAAGAGACAAAGACAGTTCAGTGAATAGCGCATTAGACATAATGATTAAAAATTCCAAGTATTATCCTCAGTAACCCGCACTGAATGTCAGAGAAGCTGTCATTAGAAAGCATGCGGAAGAAGAGGCACCCCCAAAGAGCACTGAACCCAAGTGGGCCTTAGATCCACTAGCCCTCTGCCCAGGGATAAGGAGTGGAGGTAATGCTTGGGAGGGGGGAACCCTAAGCAGGCTTTGCAATGTGACCATCATGTGGGATTTCATGGATCTGGTCCCGTGTGAGATGCTATGGTCACACAGTGGCACACCCTTGCTAGAGAAGTTGCCACACACTCCTGATCAAGCAGTTTTCTTCTGGGTTCCCCCAACCACGTGGCCACCCAGTACAGGGATACCTTTCTCTGCTCTTGAGTGGGCTTTGGCTTAGGACTTAGGGTGCGAGGAAGCTCCTGGTCACACAAGCTTTACACTGTGTGTCCCCCAGGCTCTTACCTTATGAATTTAAAGAGTTCAATGTGTGGACCCCAGAGGGTGGGTCGTTCACGAAAGAAAGTTGTTGCAAACTCATAGCTGGGCACTCAAGACACAGAAGAAGGGAGAGCTCCCGCAGAGCCGGAGCGGGTCCCTGGGAGTAGGATGTGGTAGAACAACTAGTCAAGCGGCTTTATAGAAGGGGCTTACAGCAGAAACTGGGACAAGGTATGGATGGGTAAGGTCAGATGAGCTGGCCAGTCTGTCTGGTCCAAACGCAAGGTATCCAGGTGATCCCTTTCACTTTTGATCATATCTGTATCTATAGCTTCCAGGCAGAGGTGACTACAACAAGCAGCAAGGACGGAACTCCCCCACCTCTGAGTCCAAGCATATTGCAAAGCTTTAGTAACGAGAACAGCCTGGAATTGGCATTAAAGCAGACGGGCTAGCAGAGGAGAATAGAGGGCTCAGAAATAAGCTCGCACAGAATACGCAGTCAAAAGATCTGAAACAAGGCCACCAAGAAGACCTAACGGGGAGGGACATTCTCCTTAGTAAATGGTTTTGGGAGAACTGGGTTTCCTATGTGCAGGAATAAAGCTGGACCCTCATACCACACAAAAGACAATTTAAGTAGATTAAACTGAGCCTGGAGCTACAAAGCCCGAGTGAACGCGCAGAGCAGGTTCCTTGTCTGTTGCTGCTGTTGGCAGTCAGCTTTTGGCTGAAACTTCATAAGACAAAAGCCAAGATAAGCCATGGGAAGATCGGCGACCAGAAGGCATTTAATATGTTTCAGCTACTGGAAACATTTCTGTGTTTGTAGAAACTTAAATTGCTTGTTTGTAGCTGTGTTTGCCAAAGCAGACTTGGCAGTGTGCTAATTGCATTGGGTATTTCATAAGGGAACAGTTCTAGGGTTGAGAATAAAGGCGAGGCCAAAGGAAGCCCGAGAGCTCTGGTGCACTGACCCTCTCTCCTGGGGACATTTAAGGCAAGTGGTTCACTGTTTACGATGCATACATAGGGTGATTGCTCTTCAGAGACTGAAGTCAACTTCTCTATTTTGTCACCACCGAGGTCTTGGGCTCATTTGAATGAGAATAGCCTCCACTGGACCAGATCTTTCAATACTTGGTCCACAGTTGTTTAGGAAGGGCTAGGCAGTGTGGCCATGTTAGAGGAGGTGTGTCACTGGGGATGGGGCTTTGCGTTTCAAAAGCCCATGCCATTCCCAGTTAGCTCATCCTTACAAAGGGTGTAAGCTTTCAGCTTCTGCTCCAGAGCCATACCCGCCTGCTTGCTGACATGCTCCCTGCCAGGATGGTCATGGGCCAGTAGCCCCAGTAGCTCTCTCTTCTATAAGGTACCTTGGTCATAGTATCTTGTCAGGAGCATTGAAAGGTAACTAAGCCATATCTTCTGCGGGTTCATCATCTGTTATTCAAGCGCCTTTTACCTCTGACGAATGAACAACTTCTCCACACTCAATATTCAGCTCGCTGCTTCCACGCCACTAAGGTGTTAGCACTGTATTTTGAAATAATGACCCTTGTGTGCCTTTCTACAAAACTGGCTCGGGTATCCTGGCTCCTGTGCTTCAGATCCTTTGCTCTATCACATCCCCCAGTCATCTCTCAAAAGAAGATGATGTCACAGGTTGTCCACAAGAGTGGGTACCGTTGGGGCATGTGCTCTACTGGCATGCGCCTTTGACAGGAGCATCCCCCTCTTCATTTGGAATTATGTCGCCCTCGATGCTTACCTTTCATGCTACAGTATCCTGAGCCTTTAGCCAACTGTGCGTTTCATCGTTTCGATCTCATGCACTCAGTGCTGTCTTCACTCCAGAAGTTCATCTTCTCAGGGTCAATGGGGCCTGGGTCAATGCTGTTATTTATTGCAACTGCTTCTTGATTTTAAGATAAAGAATCACTAGCCAGGCATGGTAGCACACGGCTTTAATCCCAGCACTTGGGAAGGACGGACAGGCAAATCTCTGAGTTCACTGCCAGCCACGTCTATAGATTGAGTTACAGGACAGCCAGGGCAACATAAAAAACTGCCTTGAAAAACAAAAACAAAACAAAGGGTTGACGGGTTGCTTTGTCTTAGTTCTTAGGTACAACAGCGAGACTGACTGCTCCTAGTTCTGGTTTCTGTGTTTCCTCCCTCACCTCCTTCCCTGGATGCTTTCCCTCATCCCTATGTTTTGAAAGCTTTATGCTTGCTCTTTGTGCCTTCTAAAGTCATCGCCAAGTTCTTGTGATCAGTCTTGACATGCTTTCACGGGCTCAATGTTTTCACCTGGAGGCAGTGAGGTTTTACTCTGAAAGTTGTGTCTCTTGCCTCCGAAGTTCTGGAAACCCCAGGAACAATGCCACCAGCCAGTGGGCGACATTTCAGATTCAAACCTTAACATTGGCTATTATTAGTAAAACAAAAGAGTCTCAGTTTTTTGGATTGTATTATTTGGGAGAAAACATACTTTTCTCAGAGATTTTTTTATGTCATTGGTAATAAAATTCTCAAAGAGGGTTTTAGTAAGATGGGTTTTTAATGAGAAACCTAAAAGTGTACTGTTCATTTTTGACAAACTAGAGTCACCTGGGCAGAGGGACCCTCAATTGAGGAATTGCCTCTATCAGATTGGCCTGTGGGCACCTCTGTGGGGATTTCTTGATTAGTGATTCATGTAGGAGGGCAAACCCAATGTGGGCGGTGCCACCTGGGCAGGTGGTCCTGGGCTGTATAAAAAAGCCCACCGAGGAGAAACTCTATCTTGAAAAAAACCAACCAACCAAACAACAATAAAAAAATGAGAAAGCCATGGAGAGCAAGCCAGTACTCAAGATTCCTTTATGGTCTCAGCTTCAGTTCCTGTCTCCAGGTTCCTGCCTTGAGTTCCTGACTCGGCTTCCTTGGATGTTGGACTACAGCCTATGAGCTCAAATAAATCCTTTTGTCCTGAAGTTGCTTTTGCTTATGTTTTAAAAAAGGAGATTTATTTATTTACTATGCATACAGTGTTCTGCTTGCACACCAAATCTCCTTATAGATGGTTGTGAGCCACCATGTGGTTGCTGGGAACCGAACTCAGGAAGTCCCAAAGAACAGCTAGTGCTCTTAATCTTTGAGCCATTGCTCCAGTCCATCATTGTGATCTTTATCACAGCAATAGAAAGCAAAGTAAGATGGAAAGAATTCAAATGCTATTTTATATTTTGGTTGTGAGCCTAGCCTTTAACGGCTGAGCCATCCCTCCAGGCCTCAAATGCTATTTTAAAGCCAGAAATGACTCTTTGACAAATGGCAAACCTAGTCTTTGCAGTTATGTACTACTGAGGTGGAAAACACCCACAGAAAAACACATGGAATAGATGGAAAGGCAAATAATTCAGCTTTTGCTCCTTTAGGGCTGTAGAGAAACACTAGTATCTGGTGACTTTCTGGCATGTGTACAGCTAATCACGATGCTTTAAAACCAAGCATGATTTCTAGTCTTGCTTTTTAGTTTTTGAGCAGGGTCTTGCTCTACAGTCAGGCTGCTCTCAAGTGCTGAGGGGCCCGGTTTACACATGCAAGGACCATCATGTCCAGTTCCCTGCATGTGATTCCTTCTGTAAGGCTCTAGAAAAGTTGATTGAAGGCTCAAACCTCCTTTCAGACCTGACTTTATGTTGCGTTTTTTTCCTAAGAGTTGGACATAAACAAGAAAATAATTTTAACCTGCCGGCACACTGCGTGTACACCATGTGGGAAATGGCTCATAAATGGTCTGCGAATGAGCCATGTTTTCATTTCATGCCCCATAGGTCTTCGAACCTCTAAATGGGATTTCTCTTCAATTTTGGCATCTATTGCATTTTACTGTCAGAGATATTTACTTCCTGTAAGGGAAAAGCAAAATTATTGGAGGAGAGGGTAATTTTGACTTGTTTGTTTAGATTCCACAGCCAAACTTGAGACCTCACCGACTCCATTAATCACTCTTCTCATAGCTGCACTCTCCAGATATCTGACAAGAAGCGACTTAGGATTTACTCTGGCCAGAGTCCCTCTACAAGGTGGAAGGAAGGTAAGGCAGCAGGGTACATGACATACAAAGAATGTGAAAGCTTGTTGGGGGCTGTGGACCCCCAGACCCTGAATTTCCTGTAAACAATCTGTTATTCTTACAGCTGCCCTGAGCAAAACAATTTTTTTCCTGTGTTTGCAGCTGCTCTGAGCACGAGACCCTCAGGAGTTTCTGATGGCGGGGTGTGGATTCCGGTGGGTTTGGCTGGGGTGTGGCTATCTGTTAAGGATCCCTATATAAGCTGCCTTGGAACACAATAAATGGGGCTTTCGTGTTTCAAGGATGACCCGAGTACCCATGTCTCTGTCTGTGTGTGTATGTCTTAAAATCTTCAGGCACTTGCTCATCTTGAGAACGGTATGTGCGGGCGGTATGCTACAGGCGTAGTACACGTAGTACAGGAATTACAGGACCGTAGTACACGTAGTAGTAGTACGTACACCTACAAAGGCATGTGCTTGGCTTACTTCCTCCTTTTTGTTTGCTGCAGCACTCCAACCAGTACAATGGTTCCGCCCATAGCTAGTCTCCTCCAGTTAGTTAATCTAATCTACAAATTCCATCACAGGCGTGCCTAGAGATTTGTCTTCAAATGAGTCTAAATCCTGTCAAGTTTACGACATTAACCATCACCCCCATCTACTGACTGCACCCGTGTTTCTGACGATCCACCAGCTTCCAGGGATCGCTGAGAACTGTGCGGATGCCAGAGCCTGCTGGTGAGGTGTTGCCAGTATTGGAAGCACTTGGGCAGAGCCTGCCATAGGGTACTGTAGGAGTTCCAGGCTTCCAGCACTAATCCCTGCTGCAGTGAGGTTGTGTGGCCATTGAGCATGTGAAGGGACACTCAGTCTCTCTAGCAGCCAAGGAAGTCTTAAAATGCCCAAGATGCCGCCGATTGGTACTGATACAGGGGGACGCAAACACTCACGGCTAGAGGACCCCATACTGGCAGTATTTGGAAGATGGATGTAACTCTATGTAAAACAGGAAGCATCCATGTATCTCAGTTGATCGGCCATGATATTCCAAAACTCTCCTGCAGAAATGACCACACAGAGAAATGCACATCTACTGGGACCTTATCGTTGATGGCAAAGAACTGAAATCAACGGATGTGGAAAATTCTCAGTCTTGGGATCTCTTTGCATAAATCCAATTTCCACAAACGCAATGACACTCTCAGGAATGCATATCAGAACCATATTCTGTCTCTAAAGGTACAGGAAAGGTGGTAAAAGAAACCTCTCACGACAAACAAACAAAACCCCCAAACCCCACTGATTCTTTACAGGAAAGGGTAATAGAGACCTAAGCAAGGCAAATGGGTAACTTGAAAATAAAGCCACTAAAAGGACAATGAGAGGGGATGTGCAGAGACTGCTGGTGTGACCTGAACTCTGGGTGATGACAGAAGGGTACAGGCTCCTGCTTCGGTACCGTGGGGAGCAGAAGGCCCTTTCGACTCTGCACCCGGGGCATATGCGCTTGGCTTCAAGGTAAGGTTTGATTGCAGGGTCACGAGGCCTGCAATCCTTGATTGAGGCCCTTGATTGAGGGCCTCAATGTAGCATTTGGTTCCCAGTGTGGAGTTCACACACATCCTCTATATGAATGGAAAACAGCCACCATCTGAGAGCTTCCTGAGCAACCTGTGCCCACACAACTGCTAACTGCTTATCGCTATGACCAGGGCCATCTGTCACAAACTTGTTGGCTGGGTGTGGGGTTATGGCTCTCATTAGTTGGTGTGGGACCAGGGCATCTCTGTCATCTGTTGCTATGACAGGCTGGTAGTCATAGGCCTTTGGGGTGAGATTCTGGCATATTGACAGATCCTGCCTTGGTGGTTTGAATAGCAGTGTCCCCCACAGGCTCATAGATTTGAAAGCTTGGTCATTAAGGACGGACACTATTTGAGAGGGATTAGGAGATATGGACTTGTTAGAGGAAGCATGTCACGGAGGGTAGGCTTTGGGGTTTCAAATGCTCAAGTCAGGTCCGGTATCTTTTCCTGCTACCCTTGCTGTGGTCATGGTGTCTCTTCATGCGACAGAGCGCTGACCAAGACACTTGGGCAGAGGAAGCGGAGCTCACAGAGGAAGGGCGGAATACTGACGCTCTGCTTCCAGTTTGCAAGTGAGCAGGGAAGGCGCTGCTATCCCTACCAGTTCCTCCTGTCTGGGCAAGCCTCTCTTCATCGCTGAGGGAGTGAGTGTCTGCTAAAGAACAAAGTGACCTTACCGGTGAGCTCTGGGCAGAGTAGATGTTCAGCTTCACAGCCTTTGGCTTTGACTTGCATTGTAATAGCTGAAGTGTGGTGTTCATTGTTCTGCCGAAGGTGGGTGTCGTGCAATGAGTCATTGTGCTGGACAGAGAGAGAAACCCCGAAGAGAGAGAGCTGTGCCCTGTTAAATGATGTGTGCTTCTGGACAGTGAGCGATCTCTTTGAGCTTACTGCTTGCTTTCTTGGAGCTTAAACCCTTTAGCCAATGCAGATTTGTTAATTATATAAGCACAATCTAGCTCAGACCTTTGTTCTTCACTCTCTGGCTTCTAATGACCAAGCAAACAGATACCCTGACACCTTCAAACAATGGGTCCTTTACTTACTCAGTATCAATAGGAAGGGTTCTTAGTGGCAGGTTGCTTTTCAGTAATCAAAAGTCCTAGTGTGGGGCTGGAGAGATGGATCAGTCAAACATGTCAAACAAACATGAGGACCCAAGTTCAGTCCCTAGAAGCCACATAAAAAAACTGGGTGTGACAGTGTTCTCTTGTGATTAAAGGTCTGGGGGAGCAGAGACAGGCAGATCTCTGGCTAGTGTACCTGGTGAGCTCCAGACCATGAGAGACCCTCTAAAAAAAATAGAGAAAAAATATGGGTGGAGCCTGAGAGACAACATCTGAGGTTGTCACTGGCTCCTGTGTGTGTGTGTGTGTGTGTGTGTGTGTGTGTGTATGACAGATGACTTCTCTGTGTGTGTCTACATGTATGTGTGACTGGCTTCTCTGTCTGTGCCTGTGTATGTGCGTGACTGACTTCTCTGTGTGTGTCTATGTCTGTGTGTGTGGCTAGCTTCTTTGTGTGTCTCTATGTGTGTGTTCATAGAAGCACACATGCATATTCTGCATGTAGATGGCACAGTGGTTAAACCATGGTAGCTCCTCTCTGGGTCTGCCTGTAGTTTTTTGACTAACATGAGTGAATGAACTCACCTGAGTTTACTGCAACCCCAGAAATGCCCAGGGAAGCAGGAGAAAGATTCCAATCACAAAGTCCCTGCTGAAAGGGTGAGACAGGAGTTTCATTTTTATGAAAGAACGAATGAGCAGGAGAAACTCACCGGTGACAAGCCACTAAAAGCTTAGTGAGAACTGAGAAGTGGTGGCTGAGTTTGAAAATAGCGAGGTCATCATAAAGTGGACTGTGTGGACGTTATTCCGTTTTCAATTTCCAGTCTTGAGTAGAGGAACAGTTGGGGGCTTTGCTCAGGTAAGCTGTGAATTCAGTGAAGAAGTTAAGTAATTCAGACACTGCAACTTTGCTTATTGATTCTGAGTTTTTAATCATTTCTTTTTATTTTTTAATTACATATGTGTATGTATGTCTGTGTGGAGGGCATTTGTGTATGAGTGCAGGCACTTTCAGAGGCCAGAAGAGGGCATAAGATCACCCAGAGCTGAAGTTACAGGCAGTTGTGAGCTGTCTGACATGGGGAGCTGGGAATCAAACTTGAGTCTTTTGCAAGAACAGCAAGGGCTCTTAACTGCTATGCCACCTCTGTAGCTTATGTGCTGTGGAATAATCCCTGTGTATACTATGAATGTCTATTACTCTCTTTGGTTAATAAAAAGCTGACAGGTCAGAAGCCAGGCAGGAAGTATTGGCAAGAAAGCCAGATACACAGGACTCTGGGGGGAAGAAGGGTAGAGTCAGAAAAGAGAACAGCCAGCCACCCAAAGAAGCAGGACATGTAGAAAATGAGGAAACAAGCCATGGACCATGTAGAGAAGCATACATAGAATTAAGTGTAAGAGTTAGCTAGTAGCGAGCCTGAGCAGTTGGCTGAGCTTCAATCCTCTTTCAAGGTCCCCATGCTCCCAATTTACTCAGGAGATCCTCTCTCTCTCTCTCTCTCTCTCTCTCTCTCTCTCTCTCTCTCTCTCTCTCTCTCTCTCTCCTTTTTTTTCTGTCACCTCCTTGATGATTCTTTATAGTCTGACAACCCTGAGACACCTGGCCTGGAGGTGGCCTGGGTTCACCCTGCTGAGACTCTCCCTTAGGCGGAGGGTCTGGTCACCCTTCTCATGTCCTATTGGAAACACAGGGCCTTCCAATAGGAAGAGGAATGGGTAGTGGGAAGCCAGTTCCCTTTGGGCTGGCACACAGTCTCGCCAGGCTCACAGGGGACAGACATGAAGAACTAAAGTCTTTATTCTGCCCCTCCAGTAACATGAGCAGCAGTCTGTGCTGCAGGAATTCAGGGCTGCTGAGGAAGGCTCTAGAAGACAGTGGGAAGCCTTCTCACACCTTGGTACCCTGCAAGCAGAGGACAATGGCAGTGCCTAGCTTCTCACACTGGAGGCAAATCTCAGCCACACAACAGTAATAGAAGGCAATCAGAGTTCTTGACCAGAAGTGGACTGAGTTGGCATGCCAGGACGTGGAAATTCGTGTGTGCTTGCAGGAAGCTAAAATTGGTCAGTAACTGTATATTCTAGGCCAGCAGCATTCCAATGTCTTAGAATTTTAAATTTTGCTTCTTTTCTCTTGCCTGTGTAACCACGTGAGCATGTGGAGGTTAAAAAAATGACCTCAGCTGTCACTTAGGAGCCATCTGTCTTGGTTTTTGAGACAGAATCATTCATTCACCTGGAACTCACCAAGCAAGCTGGGCTGGCCAGCCCACAAGCCTCCTGGATCTGCTGGTCTCTCCCTCTCTAGTTCTGGGATTACAAGCCAGTCCATGTCTGACCTTTTTGTAGGTGGGTCCCGGGGATCAAGTGAACTCAGATTCTTGTGTTTGCAAAGCGAGTATTGTCTGGACTGAGCTCCCAGCTGGGCATTCGATTTTACATTTTGGAGCTTAGCGTTCCCTTGTCATTATCCTTCTTTTTCTGAGATTTCCAGAAGATAGGGCTGGGAGGGGCTTAGGCATGGACCTTCACAGAGCAAGGTCAGTAAATTACGTTTGTTAAATGAATGTTACAGGCATGATAATCTACTCTTGTTCCTTTAATGGGAATTGATGGAGGAAGGTCATTGGCTAATAAAGGAACTGCCTTGGCCCATTTTATTGGTTAGGACATAGGTAGGTGGAGTAAACAGAACAGAACGCTGGGCGGAAGAGGAAGTGAGGTCAGACTCGACAGCTCTCCTCTTGGGAGCAGACGCCTCAGAGAGACGCCATGCCCCAGCTCCGACCCAGGATGGACTTAGGCTAGAATCTTCCCGGTAAGACCGGTGCTCACAGATTATTAGAGATGGGTTGATCAGGATATCAGAATTAGCCAGTAAGGGCTAGAACTAAAGGGCCAAGCAATGATTAAAAGAATAAAGTGTCCGTGTAATTATTTTGGGGCATAAGCTAGCCTAACAGGCGGCTGGGGTGTTGGGGATGCAGCCCCGCCGCCCCTATTACTACAGGGAATGTCAACTTGCTTGTGACTTCTTCCGTAAGTAAAGGGAAGAGTTTTCTTAAACATAGGAGGGGGAGCTGCTTAGAGGAGTTGAAACTCTCATGACCAGGTACATTCAGCATGGTGACCCGACTTTCCATTCTTTAAAAATGTCCTTCCCCTAGGGAAAATTTTACCTTAATGCAATAAGCATGCCTGTCTATGTGAAATCACAGTGCCGGAGCAGGGCAGATGGCTTAATTAGTGATCTGGGTATTTTAATACCTTATCTTCCAAAGGGCGTTCGGAAACCAGAATTATGTTTGAACTCAGTCTCCTCCTTTGCCGCTCAGCACCGACATTGTTTCATTTTGCTTTTCTCTGCCACTTTCCTGGGCTGCGTCCCCTTCTAATGACAACAATTATCTGCACTTCATTTAGGGCAAATTTGAGGCAATTTTAGGGTACAATTTCCAGATAATTACTGGTAGCGTGTGATCCACAAATGAATCAGGTCCTCAAAGTCCCTGAGTGAGCTGGGCAGGTCTGTCTTCTCCACGAGGAACGGCGCTGGAAAGGGGTTCTGTCCCTAGGCCTTCCTCATACATCCCGGTCAGCTGTAGTTTAGCTGAGGCAGTACTGGGCCATGTGTGAGACTGTCCTTCAGAATCCAGCCCAAAGAGTCCATTGCAGCTCACGCTACACATTCATTTGGACACGTGTTAGAGACATAGAAGAGAGCGTCTGAAGAGAGGCAGGGACCACAACCCAGCAGCCATCAGGTCAGGAGTGAGGATATGCTGCTTAGAGACACGTGTGACTTTCCCCTTGGCTAGCCTACTGCTTAAAATTGGTTCACAGGATTTGGAATTCCTCCAGGAATCTCATGCTGGGAGAAGGGAAAGGATGGAGCCAGGTGACAGCCAGTGAACTGAATTTATCCACCAGGAAAAGATTTTAGTCTTTGCTTACAACTTACTCAACCACAAGACAGGACAGATGTGAGCAGAGAGAATGATGGGTGGACCACACCTGGACCAGGACTCCTTAGTTATGCACACCCCTTTGGCTTCTGTTCAAACACAAGCTGCATGTCAGAACCCTGAAGGTTGAGTTGGAGAGTGTTGCTGGACCTTCCCAGTGGGGCCGCATTGAGTAAATATCCTTCCTCCCTTCTCACCATCACCTGTCTCTTCTGTTGGCGCATTGAAGACAGTTGGTCCCACCATGCTTCAGAAGCTCTACTGTCAGGTACTCTGGATTTTTATTGGGTTGGTGACTTTGTGAGGCCAGCACTTCAAGCCTGAGGAAAGCAGTGGGCTCCAGGCTTGAGACTATGGCTAAGCTGGTAGAGGCTTATCTTACAGCACTGGTGATAACCAACATTCCTTCTGGGTCTGAGGCACTCTGTGTGGACTCATTCCTGTGAAGGGGTTGGATTCCTAGAGGAGGAAATGAGCTCAGTCAGGAGATGGCATTAACAATGATCTGTGGGTTACAGTGCTATGTCACCTTGTCACCTTGCCTTTTATCCATGGGAGATGCTTGAACTCTTGGTTTGGAAGGTCTACTTATTAATTGTTGCCTTACTGTCCTGCATCTTTATCATATCATGTTGATGGGTTTTTCTTTGGGCATCCAGCTCACATAAAACAACATGGAGACTTATTATTAATTATGAAAGTTTGGCCTTAGCTTAGGCTTGCTCTTAACTAGTTCTTGTAACTTAAACTAACTATATCTTTTAATATATGTTCTTTTATGTGGGTCATTTACCTTTACTTTTACGGTCTGTCATGCTTCCTCTGTGTCTGGAGACCCTGCCTTTCTTCTTCCCAGAGCTCTCTCCGTCCATATCTTTCTGCGATACCTCCTGCCTAGCTAGTGACCATTTAGCTTTTTATTAAGTTGGTCATGGTGACGTTTCTTTATACAGTATAACTAAATATCTCACAACAATATCCTACACCTGTATCATGCCCTATATCTGTATGATGCCTCTGTTTTGTCCTAGTAGTTTCTGCATTTCATGTGCGGGTCTTTTATTAATTTGGAGCTCATGATGTGATAGATAAGGGATTTAATTTCATTCTCTTACAGGTAGATATCTAGTTTCCCCAGCACCATTTGTTGAAGAGGCTTTCTACTCTTCGGCTTATGATTTTGGCATCTTTGTCCAATATCAGATGGCTGGAGTTACATCTACTCATGCCTTCAGCTTTGTTCCATTGGTCTGCAAGTCTTGTTTTGTTCCAGCATCACATTGTCTTTATAGTCAGGCTCTGTAATGTATCTCAGCGTCTGGAATAGCGATCCCTCCCGCATTGTTCTTTTTGGTAAGGGTTGTGTAGACTATCTGGGGTCTTTTGTGGTTCCACGTGAGTTTTAGTATGCCTTTTCTATCTCCGTGGAGAGTGAGATGGGAATTTTTATTGGGATTGTATTGATCTCTAAACAGCTGTTGATAGAATGGTCATTTTCACAATATTTGTTCTACGAACCTATGATCATGGTATGTCTTTCTATTTCCTAGGGTCTTTCTTATTTCTTTCTTCAGAGGTTTATAGATTTTATTGTAGAGGTTCTTCACTTCCTGATTAGGTTTATTCTTTGATATTTTATTTCCTTTGAAGCTATTGTAGATGAGACTGTCATAGGTTTTTTTTGTTTGTTTGTTTTTTGTTTTTGTCTTTTTTTTTTTTTGGCAAAGAAACTGCTCTAAAACTGATTGTGGTGGTTTGGCATGTGTCTGTGGGAACAACCAACTACTGAGTAATTCACTATATGAACAAATTTTTATATGAACTTTTAATTTTATTGGCTTATAAGGAATAAGATAAGGTTTCATTAAGGCATTTTCAAACAAAATTTGTTTATTGTTTCTCCTCCCCACTCCCATGCCTATATCTTCCCTATCCCCTTCCCTTTCTTTCCCTCTGCCCAGTCTCCTCTTCCCTTCTGTGTCACAGGAGATCCTTTACTCTAACTCCTCTCACCCAGGCTTTCTCAACACTCATTCTTTGTTAACTCTATCCCAACAAGGCTGTCCAAGCAAGCAAAAAAATCTATGTCTACCATCAAATCTCTAAAGTACTTTTGCATATGTGTGATCATTTATACCAACCACCAGATATGAGCCAATATCTTTCCTTTTTAAAAAATAGAAATTGCTGTCTAGTATGAAGCACAGGAACGTTCTTATCTTTTATAGGTGTGAAATTTAACCATAACAAAAGTGGCAATTTTAAAGAAAAGCTTATCAATATGGCTAGTTACCATCTAGTGGATACAGAAAACATCCTTCCATCCCAGAAGGGTCCTGGATTCCCCCCCCAGGAAACTCTTCCTGCATATTTGATTCTTGTGCTCTGTCCTGCATTGCCTGGAGTACTAGTGGGGTGATTGTATGTGTGTGGTCTCCAATCTTCCACGAGGGATACTTGCCTGAATTTTGTGTATCCTTAGTAGCCTTCAGCGGTCATTTTAAAAGAGTATTTTCCATTGTATTATTAAAAGGGAAGTTCTTCAGGAGTGAGCCAACATTATAGAGCTTTAGCACACAAATATATTGTTGATTTTGTCTCAAAATTTACTAGGACATCATTTACATTTAATATATTTCAAAACATAACTATGTAACAATCTAGAAGTATACTGATGACCTATGTTCTATCTCAAATTAGACTCAGCTAGTTTATTCAACCAATCTTCTTAGTGCTGTTTCATAATAAAACTACATAATCTAAACAGCATAATGACAATACCACAATCTGAAGTTTGTAATTCTTCTCATTACCCTATAATATTTATCCAACTATCTTGCTAACGGCTATATAACCATATATTATGATGTTATGGGTAAACATAGATATAAACATTATCTATGAATTACCTTACAGCAGTGTTTTGTGGTCAAGGGTGATTTTGTCATTCACTGTGCAGTCGTCAAGGACTGGAGACACTGTTCTCTGACCTGGAGAGGGGCCCCGCCCCTGGGTGTGTAGAGAGTGGAGACAGGGATGCTGTCAATCATCCTAACATGGTCAGAAGAGCATTAGTGATGTATCGTCTTCCATCCAGACACAAATGCTTCCAGCACTCCTGTTGAGAGGCTCCATGTTTCCTTCTAAGCATGTGCTCTCTCAATGCTTGAAGAGATCCATGGAGAAGGAATAACTTACCATGGAAAACTTTTCTATCTCCATATTGCCGTCTGTCTGTCTCTATGTGTTTCCTTCTGTCTCTCTGTCTTTGTCCCTCCCTCCATCCCTTTCTTCCCTGCTCCATACCCCCATGTGTGTGTGTTGTTGTTGTTGTTGCTGTTGTTGTTAAGGATAGGTAAGTGTTCTGTCACTGAAATGCAGCAAATGAAGTAAATTCCTTTGGGTTGAAGAATAGTAATCTAGCCTACGAGGAGAGAGCTCAGCCAATGAGAGAACTTTTCTCAATAAACAGTGTAGACGGTGTGTTGAATGACACCAAAGGGTACTGTCAGTCCTCCATACAGGCATTGGCACACATTCGTATACAGCTGGGCACACATGTGGGCACAAACACAAAGACACATGTACACACACAAATGTAAAATAGAAGGACTTTTAGGAGATTCTAAATGATCGTACAACCGTCCCTGTGACCAAAATACCAGACAGAAACCACTTCATAGAAGATGCTCAATTCACAGTTTTTGAGGTTCCATGGTGGAGCAGCTGAGTATGGCAGATACTGTTCACATTGTGGAAGACAGGGGGCAGGTACAGCATTCCAGGAACCAGGACTGGGTCTAATTTCAAAGGCCTAACCCTAGTGACATACTTCCTTCATCCAAGCAACACCTCTGAAAGGGCCTGCAGCTTTCCCAAAGAACATCACCATATAGTCAATAAGCATACAAAATACGATCTTAAAAAACATTATTTTAAAAACTGCATACTATTTATTTTGATCATATTCTTTCCCTTCACTACCTACTCAACTACATGTTCTTTCTCTCTTGAAAAGCCTCTCTCTCTTTCTCACACACATACATACATACATACAAACACAGGATTTATTTTGTGTTGGCCCATTACTCCTGACCATGAGGCCTGCCCTGGTGTGTTGTGGATTTCTCTGGTGTTACTTCATTGAAGAAAACTGAGTTCCCTTCTCCCAGCAGCCATTAATTACAAATAATTCCATGGATAGAAGTGTGATTTTTGTGCCCACTTTCCATTTTCTGTGTTCGAAGTTTGTCTGACTTGAATTTGCACAGGTCATGTGAATGCCATCATGGTTGTGAGTTGATATGTACATCAGCACTGCTGTGTCTGGAACACTGTTACACAAGTCATGTGAATGCCGTCATGGTTGTGAGTTAATATGTACATCAGCACTGGGGGGTCGGGAACACTGTTACACAGGTCATGTGAATGCCGTCATGGTTGTGAGTTGATATGTACATCAGCACTGCTGTGTCTGGAACACTGTTACACAGGTCATGTGAATGCCATCATGGTTGTGAGTTGATATGTACATCAGCACTGCTGTGTCTGGAACACTGTTACACAAGTCATGTGAATGCCGTCATGGTTGTGAGTTAATATGTACATCAGCACTGGGGGGTCGGGAACACTGTTACACAGGTCATGTGAATGCCGTCATGGTTGTGAGTTGATATGTACATCAGCACTGCTGTGTCTGGAACACTGTTACACAGGTCATGTGAATGCCATCATGGTTGTGAGTTGATATGTACATCAGCACTGCTGTGTCTGGAACACTGTTACACAGGTCATGTGAATGCCGTCATGGTTGTGAATTAATATGTACATCAGCACTGGGGGGTCGGGAACACACTGTTTCCGTGGAGCTGTCCACCACCGCTGGCTTTTCCAACCTTTTCCTCTTTCACCCAGATCTCTGAGCCTTGAGGGGAGGGGACTGATAGAGACATCTCATTTAGTGCTGATTACTCCAAAGTCTCTCACTCCCTGTCTACTGCCCAGTTGTGGATCTCCATGCTAATTACCATCTTCTACAGAAACTTCTGTGATGAGGGGTGAACAATGGACTGATATGTGGATATAGCAATGTACTATAGGAAATTGCTGTGTTCATTTAGCAGAATACTAGTAGGTTTTCCCCTAGGGCCCATGACCCATTTAGTCTCAGGCTCTCTGCCTTATTAACAATGTCAGGTATGATTTCTTCATGGGACGGCCTTAAATGCAATCAAACAGTAGTTGGTTACTCTCATAATATTTGTGCCCTTATTGCACCAGTCTGTCCATTTTGGGGGCAGGTTGCTATGATAAACACAGGCTTTGTAGTTAGGTGAGACCAATAATTACCTTTTCCCCTTGGTTGCATGTATAGTATATTCCAGACCTATGAATACTAGTCAGTGTGGGTGAAGCATCTAGTTGAACACCAGCTTGCTTTTTCAGTGTTCAATGTCATAAGTTTATGGTGACTTCAGAAAGAGGGTCTTACCATTAGGCTGTGGAGGGTGACCAATAGCATTGGAAGTAACCCATAATGTTTGGATGCCTATGGGATTCCTTTGACCAACAGCTCAACAAGATGTAACCCATTCATGGTACTAGGGCTTTAACTTGGTGGCCTATGATCTCCAGTTGGTGTATTTTCTTCTTTATTGTATATAGTAAATGTATTTAAATTCGCATGCACGCGCGTGCGCACACAGACACACACAGACACACACACACACACACACACACTTAGGAATCCTCAATGGTAGCAGATTTCCATATGGCTTTTCAAAGGGACTTTAGTGTTAGCTGTCTTCCATATTCCTTCTGCTGTCCTACCTTGCCCTCGCATCCCTCTCTCCATTTAATCCTCCTAATTTGATTACCCCTTATTTCTTTATAGTATTATATTCTATTTCCCCTTCCTTGGAAGAGTTCCCCATCTCTCCCCTCATTTACTGGCTACCTAACCTCTGTGGATAATCTAGGCAAAGTATACATATCACTATCAATAGCTTAAAAACTAACACCCACATATAAAACAAGCAATATTTAGCTAGGCGGTGGTGGCACCATTAAACCCAGCCTTCAGGTGGCAGAGAGGGGCAGATCAAAGTTGTGAGTTCAAAGCCAGCCTTGCCCATTACAGGCTCTAAAGGTACACAGTAAGTAACCCTGTCTCAAAAAATTGAAAAAAAAAACAAGATATACATATTAAAAAAAAATCTTTGCTGGGTGGTGGTGGCTCATTTGGGAGGCAGAGGCAGGTTTATCTCTGGGAGTTCAAAGTCAGCCTGGTTTACAAGAGCTAGTTCTAGTACAGCTTGGGCTACACAGAGAAACCCTTTCTCAAAAAACCAAAAAAAAAAAATTACCTTGCTATACTTGTCTTTTAAATCTGAAATAATTATTTCTAGTTCATTTCACTTACCTGAAGATCCATAATTCATTTTCTTAACAACTGAATAATTTTACACAGTGTAAATGTTCCACATTGTCATTATCTGTTCATCAGCTGATGGGCATCTAGGCAGTTCCCAATATCTGTCTGTTACAAATAGGGCAGCAATGAACATGGAGGAGTAAGTATCTCTGCAGTAAGATGTAGGGTCTTTTTGAGGAAGCTCCACACTGATTTCCACAGGGGCTGTACCATTTTGCATTCCCATCAGCAATGGATGAGTGTTCCCCTTTCCCTTCACCCTCTCCAGCATGTACTGCCATTTGCTTTATTGATCTTGGCCATTGGTCTCTGGGGTAAAATGAAATCTCAACGTAGTTTTAGTTGGTATTTCCCTGATGACTAAGGATGTTAAACAATTTCTAAGTGTTTCTCAACCATTCGTGTTCCATCTTTTGGGAACTCTGTCTTGTTCTACATCCCATTCTTAATTGAGCACTGCTGTAGACATGCCTGTCAAGTTGGTGCAACCCCTTTAACTCTCTCTGAGTTTTCCTTTTTGCCTATGAGTTGGTACATCAAATGCTTTTCCTATTGTTTTGATTAGATGCCTTTTTTTCTCTAGGTTGTTAATGGAAATTACTACATTGATTGTTTTTTTTTTTCATTTTAAAATTGCCTTGTGCTTGATGATTTTGATTGATTTTTCCCATTTATTTGACAGTAATTTAATCTGGTGAGAGCATCTTCCTCATTGTGTGATATATTAATTTTGATACCAGAACAAAGCTAGTTCCAGTAAAAAAAAAACCAAATAAACAAAAATAAACAAAACAAAACAAAAGCAAAAACCAGAACTTGTTTCCCCTGCTCCCTTTTCTGGGGGAGATTATGTGGAGCTGGTTGCAGTTTGTCAAAGGTCTGGTCCCACAGCATGCATGCCTAGAGTCACCCAGGAAACCACCTGGGCTGCTGGCTTCGTAGGAGGGCATGTATCTCTAGTTGACTCCCCTCACTGCCTATAGGACTGTTCCAGCTTCTCCCTTACTCTTGGTTTATAATGGTGTAGGAGGTCCTTCTTTCTATGTTTTGCTTTCATTGGTTAATGAATAAAGAAACTGCCTTGGCCTTGATAGGGCAGAACTTAGGTAGTTTCTTTATTCATTAACCAATGAAAGCAACACCCAAACACAAGGAACTCCTACACAATTATAGCTTGTGGGTATGACAGATACCTGGTATTCTGGTTCCCTGAACCGCTGGGGTGGGGGTTAGAGGAGCCAAGTGGGAATGAAGGTGGCAGATGGAATCCAAATCCTAATAATCTACCTTACATAAGGAATTAAATAAGGAATATTCAACTTCTAGAGATCAAAGGGCAGGAGGTGGCCAAAATGACACCAAAAGTTACCAACCAGTGCTGCTGGCTTTGGGTGGAAGGAAAGGGCTCTTTTATCCTCTGATGTTGTAAACTGTGAGGTGATAAATCTGTGCTATTTTGTATTACTAAATTCTATAGAAATTTGTTCATTTCTTCTGTGTTTTCGTTGGCTTTTCTTAAAAGGCAACTTGTTATTATAGTGCTAACGTTCGGGGCATGAAGGGCAGTGATTCTCAACCTGTGGGTTGAAACCCACAGGGTTTCCTATCAGATATCCTGCAATCAGATATGAGCATTACAATTCCTAACAGTAGTAGAATTACAGTTATAAAATAGCAATGAAATAAAATCATAAATGATTTTATGGTTGGGGTCACCACACCATGAGGAATTGCACCACCACTGACTTAAGGTCTTTGTAGTATTTTGCTGTCTTTTAATTATTTAAAATTCGTTCTCTTTATTTTCATTATTTTTTCTAAGGGCTTATCATTTTCCCGAATAACAGGATCTCTCCCCATTGGTTACATCTTTGATTTTGGGTCTGTAGTGTATATTGCCTATCGCACATTGTTGGTTTATTTCCTTCCTCGTGCTGTTTGTAGTTTATCTCACCACATCTCCCCCAGTTTACTGACACACAGATGGTGATAGTTTGCAAGCTTCGGTTGTAACCGTGTGGCCGTGTTCATCCCCGCCATCACTGCTGAAGCTGCATCACAAATATACCGTCTTGTATTCTCAGCCATTTGGTGTTATCTATTTACTTCCTTTGAGACTTCCTTTTTGACTCAGGTCTTGTTGAGAAGCTCCCGTGTAATTTCCAAGTGCTCCGAGAGTTTCCTGTTGTCCTTCTGTATTGATTTCTAGTTTAGTTCTATTATGCTCTGAGAACACGGTAGGTTTCGGTTCTCCTGATTGTGTTTGCATTCTGTTCTCTCCCAGGACATTGCCTGCTTTTGCAAATGTGTCACAGGCCCCACAGGGCATGTCCAGCATATTAGCGCTTCAGCCAGGTCCTGTTAGCTGAGCGTGCTGTCACGGTCCAGGCACTGTCTGTGTTTCCCTCCTGTGGTCTCATCAGCTACTGAGAAGGTTGTGACGTCCCAGCTGCAGTGTGGACTGCCTGTCTCCATTCTGTTCTCTCGGGCTTATTCTTCATGTGTGAGGTTTGTGTGTGTGTATTTGTGTGTTCATGTGCAATGTGTACAGGTCAGAGGTTGATACTGGGTGTCTTCTCAGTCCCTGTCAATCTTATTTCCTTTGTGAGACAGGGTTGGCCACTGAGGCTGGAGTTTGCGTTCTGAGCCCCGCACCATCTTGATAAGTGGATCCTTCTTTTTCTTTGTGGAGCAGGAGAAAATTCCCCACCTTTTGTTTTCTGGGGCATCTTTCATTTTCTTTTATCCTTGAAACATAGCTTTCTGGATATAGGACTTAGACAACAGCTTTTATTCCCCGCTCAGCCCTTCAAACCCATCTCATTTCTGTTGCCATCGAATTGGCTGGGACATCTCTGCCACCCTCCCTTTTAGGATAGGTGTGTGTGCACATGGATATTTCCCCCCGCAGAACACTTGGTTCTTTTTGGTTTTGAGATTGTAATGTAATCACATCATTTCCTCTTCCTTCCCCTCCTTCCTGTCTTACCTGTGCTTTCCTCCAGTTTGATATGCCTTTTCTTTCAAATTCTTTCTCTCGGACTGTTTTCAGAATTTTGCTATTATGTATGTCTTGGCTTGGCTTTCTTGGGTTTATCAGCTTGGGTGAAGTAGTGTTCTAACCCCTCTAGGTTCGTATCAGTTTGGATACAGTGGTGGTTGTAATTATTTCTTGCAATCCTTCTTCATCCTCTGTTTCTGTATAAGGCTTTGCTCAGACAAATCATTGGACCACTGTGTGAGTCAGGCACAGGGACTCAACGTTCTCTTCTTTTTAAAGTCTTGTTTCTCTTTGTTGTTCAAATTAAACAAATTCAACTTATCTATCACCAGCTATTAAAGCCTCTCTCATGTCCATCTAACAAGGTTAAAAATAATATTTATTTTAATATGTGTGTGTGTGCGCACATGTGTATGTGTGTGCGCCACATGTGTGAGGGTTCCCTTGGAGGTCAGAAGAGGGTGTGGATATCAGAGCTCCCGGAACTGGAGAAATAGGTGGTTGTGAGCTGTCGGATGTTGGTGGTGGGACCCAACTAGGATCCTCTGGAAGGGCAATAAGGCTCTTAACCACTTAGCCTTTTCTCCAGCCCCCACAGGGTTTTATTTTCTGAACGCCAATAGCACACAGACTTGATTACTATATCTGTACTACCGTGTGGCTTGGCAGGCATCCTGCAGCTTTCTCTTGTATTTTCACAGTTGTTTCTGTCTTGTTCTGACCTGAAAAACATTTCATTACAAATCTACATATCTTCCCTCAGTGTGAGATGAAGGAACAGCACTGATTCGCTAGGAGCTTGGGAAGACCTGCTCATATTGGCCCCCGCTGGGGCCTAGAACCCCAGCACATCAGATCTCCCCACTTCGCTTGACCTTTGTTAAATTTCTCTCAAGGGCATCTTATAGTTTTCAGTGTATATATTTTGCTTTTCTTTAAATTTGTCCCTAAATGTGTCATTCTGTCATATTATTATAACTGAACTATTTTTCCTAATTCCAATTTTAGATTGTTTGTTGCTAATGTGTAGAAATAAAACTAATATTTGCATATTGGATTTGTGTAGAAGAACTAATTTTTGACTTCAAACTTTGCCTCATAATGAAGTTCCCAGAATGGTCTTTCTTTGTCTCATTCAATTTCAGGGACCTGAGGGATTCAGGTCTCCACGGCTTATGGTTATATCATGATGACCTTTCTCCGTTTCACATGCCTTCTTCCACTTCTCTGTGTGCGTCACAACACCAAGAGTTGCGTTTTGGATAGCTCACTGCAATCCACAGGTGTCTCACTTTGAGCCCCTTAGTTTAACCACACCTGCAAACACCCCTTTTTAACTAGAGTCACAGCTGCAGGCTGTGGGAGTCAGAACGTTCTCTTTCTACGTCACCATGCAATACTGTAAATGACATTTTCTGGACATCCGAGAGGCCTGCTGAAACACTCTCTAGGAAAACCCGCAGTGCCACATAACAGTAGATAGCAGTCAGGCTAGGAGAGTCCTCAGATTTCTATGGCAACTGCAGCTGGAGACTTTTTGGAGCTGTATAGCACGGTCCACCAGTCCACACTTATACTCTGAGGCTTCCCATTTCTGTGGGCCCGCTGCATAGGTGGCCTTGAGACTAGGGTCTGAGACCCAGAAGAAGGCAGCCCCAGTACGATGAGTCATTCCATCATGGTTCCACCTAAGAGTACCAGCCAGGTCTTTGCAAAGACAAAATTTCCCTCTCCGAGCGGCCCAGAGCAAGCAAAAGCCAGGCAGCAGGAGATGCGCTGTAACTCATGGCTAATGAAGCTCCAATTATTCATATCTAAACAATCTCGTTTCATAAACTGTTCTGGTTTATTAGATTTGGCTGCTCACTGAGAAAATAATTAATGCGAGAAGCAATTGCCTTTCAGACCAATTGGCTTAAGACGTCGCCAGCCAAAATCAATCAGATGAACTAGGAGCTACAGGAACAACAACAAGATGGGCCTGTTGTGTAGGTGCCTTGTGCTTGTTTTTGTGGAGTTCCAGACTGCTCAGAGATGGTACTGTTGCTTAAGCCATGCCTCTGGCCAGCAGGCCTCTTCTTCCTTTGCCCTGTATGCTTAGGGACCAGCAGCAGTTCTCTTTCCAAACAGTCCTTTAAACAGGCTCACTCTATTCTGGCAATGCCAGGCTTTGTTCAATAATCTGATGAAAGTTCAAAGTTCACCCAGTGCCAGCCATACCCACACTCAAGTGAAATGACCCCTGTGTTGAGCGCTGATACCATTCCAGGGGCAGATTTTCAACCATTTGGGATCTCTGCATACTATATAACACAGCCACCAAAGAAGCCACACCATCTAGATCACAGACGGGTCATAATCAGTGTATTAAGTGGGCAGTGGGCAGACTCTGCTTAGGACAACCGAGCTTTCTAGATGACAGGACGCAGTGATTCTGTAGTGTGGCCCTGTGCTGAGTCACACACTGCCTTGCTCAGAGAAAATGATCGGAAGTGTGGAAGGCAGAGGACAATGAAACCATGGTGACAGCTTCTTCCCCGCCAGATATAAACCAAACTCCACGTGTTCATGCCAGCTCTGCCCCAGCCTACTACTCCACCACAGGCTGAGGCAGATGGGAAGAATTACGGTGGAAGTTCACAGCCACATCCGACTTGAACCTCTTTTTTATCTAGCAATGTTTGGATAGTTAGTGTTGCGTGTCTTCGAGAAGCTGCAGATGACACAGAGTGTTGCCATGGGCTCTCTGTCTTTGCCATAGTTAACCTCCTGGATTCACGTGGAACATCCATTGTCCCTGGCACATGCACACGGACTCACGGTCCTCACTGGCATGCACTGTTGTCAGGTCCACAGCTGCATTCTACCCTTAACTCTGGAACTTCCCGGAAAGGAACAGTGCCATCTCTGCGCCCCTCCGATGAGACTCAAATTGGATCCACATCCGGGGCTTTACATGCGTACATTTCCCCACAATTGGGTCTCTAGAATTTGTTCATCTTACACGACCTATCCTTTGTACTGAAGCAACAAGTTCTTCTTTCCCTTTCCCCTAGCGCAAACACCACCATTATCCTTTCTGCTTCTGTGCTTTTGAATGTTTAAGATATCACATGTGGCAGAGTCCTATTGGGTTTGAATGGGCCTGGGGGAAGTTATGCAAAGCGAATGATCTCATCACAGGAAGACAAAGCGCTTTGTGCCTGGCGATTATTTCATCATGGAAGACCCTGGAGAAGACTGAGTGAATCGGCTTGGCAAATGCTTGAGGGGATGGTTGTGGCCATCAGAGTTAGAGTGACACATCTGGACGGCATCACTGATTGCTCACACTGCCTGTGGAGGGCTGAGGTCTTCTAATAGATAAAGGGGGGGAGCCTGGCATGTGCTGCTCTCTGTGGTCATCCTCAGTTCACATTGTTCAGGGAGAGTGTGCACAGGCAAGAGTTTCCTGAGTTCTGATTACGATTCTTCCTCCAGGAAGAAGGAATGTTGACTGCAGCCCTCAACTGTGTATGGGAGCTGTCTTGTCCAAGATTATGGCCTTTTTAGGTGGCCCGAAGCCCAGGTTAGTGGCCATTCCTGAACCACTAACTCAGAGAACCACTCTGAGCAGTGAAGGCAGAAGTTTCTGGGTCACACAAGATGCTCCCAAATAACCATAAAGAGGCTTGATAATAATTCTAAACGTTCAGCCAATAGGTCAGACTTGTTACTAGCTAACTGTTGCATAATAACCCATATTTCTTACCTATGCTTTGCTGTGTGGCTTGGTACCTTTTGTCAGTACAGCGTGGCCGTTTTGCTTCTCTCTGCATCTGCTGGCAACTCCAGACTCTGCCCTCTTCCTCCCTGTATTCTCAGTCTGGCTTTCCTGCCTAACCTTGTCCTGTTCACCTATTGGGCAGTTGGCTTCTTTATTAAACCAATCACAGCAACATGTATTCACACGGGATAAAGGAATATCCCACAGAGCAGCAGCCAGGTCCCCACAGAGTGACAGTGGTCTTTTCTGCAGCTCTTCTCTGCCATGTTGTCCGTCTTTCTGATTGCCTTCCATGGTTGATCTCAGAACACATCATTTGGTAACAAAGCCCCCATTAGGGGTCTGCACTGCAGAGTATGTGTCCTAGGAGATCCAAACTGTGACCCCCAGCCATCCATTAACCCTTAGTAGAACCCAGGGGAATTAGATATCCTCCAAAATCAACCCATGTGGGAGAGCGTTGGGATGACGTGAGAGGAAAGGAGGAAAGGGGGAAATCAGACAATAAGGCTGAAGAAATCTGCTGGGCAGGAGGAGGCAGCGATGCTATGTCAAGTCACACTCCATCTCCTCCACCCTTTGTGATCTAGAAAACCAGGCTGTTAGAGAAGACAGCATTCTGAAGGCATCCTGCCATGGAGAATTCAGACCCCATGCAATGCCCCTTCCCCTTTAAATGATGTCATCTCAAAGCCCACTCAGTAGAAGGTGCTGCTGGTGTAATGCCAGCTGTTACCACAGAACTGCACTCCTCAGGATGCAACCAACACATCCTTGTGTCTGGTGGGTGAAGGTGACCGACTTTGGGGCAGTCATGTTGCCATTGGGCTGAAAGGAGGTGACTTTTGGAGCAATGGCAGTGAGGGGGAGGTAGCGGTACTGTTGGAGCAGCACAGAGGAACAGGCTGTAGAATCCATGGTGTCTGGGGGGCGGGGGTTGCAACAGCCCAGACACAGGCCTAAGGAAAAGAGTCGCTGTGACCCACACATGAGCCCAAGGAAGCTGCAGTTAGTAGGGGCCCAGGACTGGCCAGCTGTTAAGGCGTGTTGGGGAGGCTGATGTGCTGTGTTTGAGCACTGGCTCCTCCCTGCCAGTCGCTGTAGATTTGGAATCCACTGCAATCAATCTCATCTTAGTTAATTCCCGGCAATGACCCAGTTTCCAAATAGAAGGACTGGGGTTCTGTAGTTGAGGAGTTTGTGGGGGCTCTGCATGACGGGGCACAGCTGGCCTCAGCTCATGCCATTATTTAAGAGCTCTGGAGCCTACCTCCCCTCTTTGCTGGCTGTGGGAGTGCCACAGCCTTTCTTCCTCTCCTTCCTGCATCTTGCACTGGTTTAGGCAAGGATGTAGGATGTACCCTGAACACTTTTCTGGTGTTTGCTAGCAATCTCTTCAGGGTTTTATCCCTCAGATGTTTTAAGGGCCACTGACCCTTCCACTGGGGCCTGCAGAGGTTCCCTGGTTAACTAGAGCTCTCAGGTCAACACCACTTAGAGTCATCTGAGAAGACAGGCAGAATTGAGGGACTGTCTAAATAAGATTGGCCTATGGGCATGTCTGTAGGGATTGTCTTCATTGATACAGGAGAGTCCAACCCACTGTGGGCATCAACATCCCCAAGTTGAAGGTCCTCTACTTTATTAAAAAAATAACTGGCTGAGTATAAATTGATCTGTGAGCTGGCCAACAAGCAGCATCCTCTGTTATTCCCGACTTCAGAAGTTTCCCACATGGTAGTGTTTGTCTCGCAGTTCTTGCCAAAATTTCTAAGAATCTGCTTTCCTGTTTATTTGTCCATATGGATCCAAATGGGAGGTGGTTGGACTGAATTTGTGCCAGGCTGTGAAAAAGTCATGCATTATGTCTAGTCCAGGCTTCCATCTGACACCCACAAAACTCCAAGGACGGAAGGTACGGGTGTCATGGTCTCCCAATCCTCTTCGACCAGGAAGGTAGTCACCAGCCCTGGAGTGCACTTGCTCTTGAAAAGAGACTCCTGTTGGCTGGAACATGTCAGGGTTCCAAGGTAAACCACAGCATTAGAAGAAGGCTCAGCTGTGCATGTGGAGTCTGGATGGCAGACAGTCATGTGCTGTGCTTCAGATGGCTCAGATAGAGCCAGTCATGCTGGCTCAGACTTCCCTTCCATCTTAAGAGTTGGGATGTGAATCTTTAGTTCCAGTCTTCATAAGCGTATCCTTATATTCATGTTTGGGAATCACTGATTGTTCAGTATGTGGTATTAGAACGCGCATCAAGAAGGGTTCGCTGTGGCAGTTACTAGACTGACTGATTCAGTCCTCCAATGTCAGAACTGTTATTTGGAAACAGAATGACAGAGAGGGGTGATCAGGGGCTCGTTACACTGCTGAAAATGAGCATTCAGAAAATTACTGGGATGGTTCCTTTCTCTGTTAGGAACGTGGGGAAAGAACTGCATGATGTGGGAGTCCCCTCTGTATGCTGTGATTACCATTAATGAATAAAGAAACTGCCTTGGCCTGTTGATAGGGCAGAACTTAGGTAGGCAAGGATGATGGAACTGAATGCTGGAAGGAAGAAGGCAGAGTCAGGAAGATGCCATGGACCTGATAGAAACAGACGCTGGGAATTTTACCTGGTAAGCCACAGCTATGTGGCGATACACAGATTAATAGAAATGGGTTAAATTAATATTTAAGAGTTAGCCAATAAGAAGCTAGAGCTAATGGTCCAAGCAGTGATTTAAATAATATAATTTCTGTGTGATTATTTAGGGTGTAAGCTAGCCAGGCAGCCGGAAACCAACAAGTGGCCAAGCAGCCTCCCTCCAACAACTGAATTTTTGGCCATTTACTTGATTTCCTAGAGATTTAAGCATTATGTATATGATCAAGGTATGGTGCGCTGTATCAGTTTACAGTTGACTGTGCTCTGCTTTGTCTTCTTTCTACATTGCTTTTCACATCATTATCTCACTACAGCCTTCTCCGGCTCTAGACAGACACTCGGAGAATCTCCATCAAATGAATAAGCGTTGAGTGTTTCTAAACCTGTCTGGGTGCTGCTTACAACAGAGACTGCTTGTCCATGTTCTTATTTCACATCAACGTATTTTGTACTTGTGTTCTCTATTGTTTTGGATCTTTAGACGTAATAAAAACAAAGCAGTGAAATTAGAACTCACGATGAGGTTTCATTACTGTCAAGTGTTTCCCATGACTCCATTTTCCTCACGCATGCTGCCATCCTTGCACACCCTGTCACAAGGCCTTCCCTCTTGGGTGCATCGGAGAGAAGTTTTGCCTTGCTCATTTACAACCTCAAATATTCAAATGTTTCAAAAACTTTGTAGTAACAGTCTGCGTGTTTCATGTTGTTAAGAAAAAAAATCCGACTTGGGAGATGAGTTGGTCAGTAAAATGTCTGCTACTCAATTGAGTACCTGAGTCCAGATTTCAAAAATCCTTGTAAAAGCCGGGTATGATGGTATGTTTGCAAATCCCAGCATCGGGGACAGTCAGCCCACCTGTCTAGACACCTAGCGAATTTCAGGCTTGGTGAGACATCTTGCCTCAAAAACTAAAGTGTGGAGAGATAGGAGAGGGCATTTGATGTAGACCTTTGTCTGAACTTCAGGCTTGGTGAGACATCTTGCCTCAAACACTAAAGTGTGGAGAGATAGCCGAGGGCATTTGATGTAGACCTTTGTCTGAACTTCAGGCTTGGTGAGACATCTTGCCTCAAACACTAAAGGGTGGAGAGATAGGAGAGGGCATTTGATGTAGACCTTTGTCTGAACCCACACTCATGTGTGCGTGCGTACCACACACATTACACCACACACATGAACACACAGTAGATGATGGCAGGTTAGCTGGGTGTTGGAGCTGATGCATCTTTGCTTTACAGACAGACAAATTTGGTGTATTAGTCTTTTTAAAAATCATGAAAGCTCATTTAAAAGCTCATTTAGTTTTGATTAGAAAAAAAGTTTTTTTCGCAATACATTTCATTTGCCCAGTTTCTTAAAGAACGTTTTTATCAATAAGACATTTTGTTTACTGGGTCTTATTTTCCTACATCGGTCATTACTTAAGGCTTCATAGAGATTACAAATGACTCAGCTCTTGGGTGAGCAAAACACGCACACACAAATCATGTGTGCTGGCTTTTATTACTCTGTTTCCTGCTGTCTGCACACTTATTTACTTATTTTTGTCTATCTATGTGACTGCTGCTAATTATTTCTTTGTCTTTGAAATACGTTGTCCTACTGGTCATAGACTGAGGGAACCCAGCAGGAAGACTGCTTTGTGTTATAGGAGAACATGATTCATTTCCTGTTGAGTTATGACTCTTATTTAAAAGACAAACACACGGCCACAAACGCACTTTTCAATTTTCCTGCATCTGACACATGCACAGTGTGGTATGCTGTCATAGTGCGTGCGCGCACACACACATACATTCATGCACGCACACATGCACGCACACACACATACATTCATGCACGCACACATGCATGCACACACATGCACGCATGCACACAGACAAGCACACACACATACATACATGCACGCACACATGCACGCACACACACATACATACATGCACGCACACATGCATGCACACACACAGACACGCACACACACAGACACGCACACACACGCATGCACACATACACACAACCTAATGTCATAGCACAGAGGTTTCATGGGCAGCAGAGAACTAACTACTATAAACAGCAACATGTTCATGAGAGTTTGCACATTATTTCTGAGGATCCATTTTTATTAGCAAGTTATTTTTCTTTTAAATTTATTGTTTATTTCACCAGTTTGCAGATCCATTCTGATTTTTGAGGAACATGTAGTCATGCAGCTACCACTGAAGTAAGTTTGATCCCATGGGGAAAACACCCTCCTGGCAGCATCGTGCAGCCTGACAATGAAGTTCCTCATCCTGCCTGGCCTTTGTTACGGCTTAGCATTCTCTGGGATGTTATTCAATTAGAGCCATAAGTTCCTAGAACCAAGAGCTTCTTCCATGGGGCAACATATGTGACCTGGACATACATATGTGAGCTGGACACACATATGTGACATGGACGCACATATGTGAGTACTCAGGAATTAATGAATTGCGAATGGGGAAAGTTTTCTTCAGGAATGTTTTATTCCTCTCTGTTTTTAATTTTCACCAACTCACCCTTTTGTTATTTTTGTTTCTGCTTTGAGTTTATTTTGTAATACTAGTTTCTTCCGGTACAAGTGATTATTGTGATTGGGATGTGTTCCCTTGTCTAATTCAGCACTTTTGGCTCCAGACTTCACTGGAAGTTCTATAGTAGGACAACTGTGATGTGCTGTGACATTGTTTCCATTCTGAAATGTACCTGCATTCGTGATGTGTTGTGACATTGTTCCCATTATCAAATATATCTGTGTTTGTGATGTATTGTGACATTGTTTCCATTCTGAAATGTATTTCATCTCCGGAATATTAAGGGACTCATTTTCTAATGATCAGGTGATGGCCGATTAATGAATGTGTCTTCTGAGGAAGCGAAGTTTTTACTTCTATTTCCAGTAGTTTTGCTTGGGAGTTTTATTTGTTACATATACCTATTTAGGTCTCATGTTGTCATAAACTGGTCCTTCCTTTTTTCCCCATTTCTTGTAGGAGATGAAGTGTAGGAGCTCATGCAGGCCAGGTAAGCACCCCAATACTGAGACTGGGTCTACACCTAATCCTCTGATGGTTACACAGTGTGTCTAGGCATCCAGGCTAATTTTCTATGTTCTGTTCTGATTGTATTACAGAGCCATGCTAGCTTTTTCTTCTTCTTTTTCTTTTGCCCTTTAGGGAAGATGAACGCTAAAAAAAATCCTACACTAGCTCAGAATTGAGTATTATAAAGGGTTGTTTATTTAGGGGTAGACTCACAGATCATAGTCCTCTGGTCGAATGGGGAACAGCAACCGAATCCCACAGCCTGGAGAGAGGGCAACTGCCTGCTTTACATCGGAATTTATAGTATAAGAGGCCATGCCTAAGTGGGCAGGTAATTTAAAGGCTACTGGCTGTAGGAATTTCTACAGCACTTTAGCATTTGCATGGTAGGAATCTGGCTTCCTTTATCTTTCATGGAGCTAAGTCATTATATCCAAAATGGGTTTTCTTAACTACAATGCAGTTAAATCTTGTTTCCATAACACAATCATCTTGGTCATGTAGTGTGCTTGGATGATTTATATTGATCTAATTAGGATAGATGTATCCAGGCCCACCACTTTATTATTTTTTGTTTTACACTAGTTTTTGTTCATGTATCTGTTTTCCCACCTTGTTTTATTATGTGAAGTTTTGTAAAGAACCTTCTACTGGTGCTGTTTGTGTAGAGAATACTAATTCAGTACTTTTTCTCAATATTGCCTTTGTTTTTGAACCTTTTCCCTGGGGCCTGGGTAAGCCTTTCAACATGTGCTGCAGGAATAAGCCGTCTCAGTTCCACAGATGCCATGGGTGTGCCTATGATGCTGTAGTACCATGGTTGAGCAAGCCATTCCTGTGCTGTACACACTGTTCAGACCTGCAGTGCAAGGGGGTTTTTGGATTTTGGTAATTTTGTACTTGAAGTTAGAATTGCATTCTGCACCATCTTCAGTGACATTTTCCCTGGCTTTCTTACCACCTTGATCTCTTCTCTGAGTATAGACTGGGGTATGAGGCACTGGCCTTAGCATGCAGTAAGTATGACTGTTCCTGAGCTTGGGGTAAAGCAATGAGAAATGGGAGAGGAAAATCAGTTTCTCTCCATGGCCTGTGCATGACCGGAGCTGCTGCTATTCCTGTCTCCAAGATGGGCTTTCTTCCTGGTTACAAATCACAGCTCTGCAGTGCTGGCTGGTGGGGTGGGGTGGCTTTCAAGTACAGTGGGTAAAATTAGGTTGAGCTGCACATAACAAAGACATTGGTGAATCAGATGCATAGACACCAACTCTCTGGAAAATCTCGGTGTAGCCCCTTACTTTATATTCACCCCTGGCGAAGGGATCCAGATAGGGAGGCTCTCCCAGTGAATGGGGCTTGGATCGAATTCCTTCAGATGCAGCAGCTGTTAGCTTTCCTGCCCAAACAAACAAAACCCAAATGGAGCTTGCTGAGGTGCGCATGTGCTCACACATAAAGGTGCTGTCCTGGCTTGCTTTCTGCTGCTGTGATGAAGACCATGACCAAAAGCAACTTGGGAAAGGGTTTCTTGGCCTTATATGTCCTGATCAAATTCCAGCACAGAGGGAAGTCAGGGCAGGGGAAGAAGCCAGGACTTAAAGTCAGGATCTGAAGTCAAGTTCATGGAGGACTTGCTTGCTGGCTTCACTCTTCATGGCTTGCCCAGCTACCTTTCTTATTCAACCCAGGCCCATCCACCCTGGGTCAGCACCACCCATGGTGGGTGGGGCCTTTCCATATCAACTAAGCAAATGCCTCACAGATGAGACATAGCCCCTAAAGCAAAATCTTCAACTTGACTTGAATTGTGAAGAACCAAAAGCTCTGATCTCCCTGCCCATTCCTCTAAAACAATGATATAAAATGTAACAGTAAAAATGTTACTTTTAGAATACCAACTATCCTAACACTTAGTAAAAATGTTACTATTCATGAAGCAGTGATTATTGTCAATGTTAGATTAGGTAAAATATAGCAATATATCATATGTTCATAGAAGATCAACATAATATTTAACTCAGTCTATGAAACCGAAGGTGCTCTTGTTTTGCTTAACAGCAACATGGTTGTCTGCAATAAATGTTTTGGACGGTACAGAATTGGGATGTGCTGTGGGACAATGTTTTTTTATCCTGTCACTTGTATTATTTTTAATAAAACGCTGATTGGTCAGTAGCCAGGCAGGAAGTATAGGCAGGGTGACCAGGCAGGAAATAGAGGCATGGCAATGAGAAGAGGAGAATTCTGGGAATAAGAAAGACTCAGTCTGCAGTCATGACCCGCCACAGAGGAAGCAAGATAACAAGATGTGATTGCCTCACCCAAAAAGGTACCAAGCCATGTGGCTAACCCAGACAAGAATTATGGGCTAATATAAGTTATAAGATTTAATAAGAAGCTTGAGCTAATAGACCAATCAGTTTATGATTAAAGTCGACCTCTGTGTATTTATTTGGGACTAAATGGCTGTGGGACCTGGTGGGACAGAAACCTCTGTCAACAGGGACGTGTCTTTTACTATTCATTATAACTGTTTTATGTGAGAAGGTATTTCAAGCAACCCGTTTCCCATCAGTAAGTTCACCAGAGAAAACTGCATCTTTAAAGGAGAAAGAGGATGCATTCAGCACTGGTCAGCCTTAATTACCACCTAGACATGAGCAGGAGTCACCTGAGGGGGGAAGCATCAATTAAGGAATTGCTCAGATCTGATTGGCTTGGGACAATGTCTTTCAGGGATCATCTTGAATATTAATTAATGTGAGAGGGCCCAACCTACAGTGGGCAGCCGCATCCCTAGGCATTTGACCCTGGGCTATCCAAGAAAGCTAGCTAAGCAGGAGACAGAGGACAAGTGAACCCTAGAGCTGCATTCCTCCATAGATTCTGCTTCACGTTTTCACTTTGGTTCTTGCTCTAACTTCCTTAACGACACACCTGTTCTGTAAGAAGAAATTAAGGCTTTCCTCCCCACAGATGCTTTTGGTCAGAGTAGTTTTTAACCACAACAACTGTAAGAAAACTAGGGTGTATACCAAAGGCTCATTGGGTTACACACAAAGACTCATTGAGTACACCCCACCCGCCAGCCTTACAGGATATGGCAAAAACACCAGAATGGCAGAATGAAAGAGGCCAGCTTCCCATTCTTTGTAGAAGTCAGCGGAACCCGCCAATGATCAGTACCACGCACAGATCTGTAGCTTTCCGCATTCATGAGGACAGCCAGGAAGCACACTTTCCACACTTTACGTAATAGCTGAAAGGTACTCATTGTTTTGAGTCGTGATGGAGGTGGTGGCTGCTGGGCTGTGCCTGAATCCTAATTCTAAGTGGCAGTAATAGGATAATTGTGTTTCACTTTCCATTCTGAACCTTATCTGCTTGAGCAGAAAAGAATTACATCAGAGATTTCCAGCTGGAACTCAATTAGGTTTTACCTGTTAATTTTTTTATGTTGCTTGAGTTGGTACCATGCGAGGGTCAGGGTACGCCTCAGAGATATCTTCATTTTGGTTTTTCCCAGACTGTGGAATGTATGCTTTGTCTGGTTGTCTCTTCAATATAGCCAGAGAGAGACACTCAGAACTCAGCCCTGTCCACACGGCTGCCTTGGGGACATTTCTCAGGGTGTCTTCATCTTGATCGAAGGACCTTCCTGGTGGCCCTTGGGTAGACTCATTCCATTTCAAACCCCAGAAGACTCTTACAGGCTTTGAACTTCAGGGCTTTCCTTGGTAGTCTGGCTATCCAGTGCTCTCTCTGAACCCTGTGTGCTGCTCTGGTCCTCTGTGGTCCCTGTGCTCTGCCATCTCTACATTTCTTGTGGAATTATATGGATACTGACAATCCCCACGACTGTTTCCTTGGCATTCTTTTTGCCTTTTGTAAAGTGTCCCCTCACGTCTGAACTCACCAAAGTGGCAAGGTTTGGTGTGGATGGAAAAGGCAGGGGCCAGGGGGTCTCCGAGCTGCAGAGAGCAGCCAGGCTACAGGTGTGGTGTTCCTCCTTGAGGCGCCGCTGTCTCCTGTGCACTCTGTCACGGCAGTACTCCTCCAGTCTCAGTGCGGGTTCTGCGTGACCTCAGGCTGGAAGCACTTTGTCCAAAGCCATGGTGTAGCTGGGAAGACCTTTAAGAAATATCTTTATTCTTTAAGAACTTTATACAATGCAGTCTGATCATATCCACTTTCCTCCCCCCAACGTCTCCCCAGTCCACACCCCCTGTGCTTCCTGCCCTGCTCTGTGTCCTTTGATGTATTTATTAGCTATGAGCAGTTGGTGATTTCTGGGGAAGAGAGAGTCAGTTTTCTTTAATGGTCCTTCAATTTGAAAATCAGTCACCGTATGGAACACCAAGCCATCTGCTCTACATCTTTCATGGTGATTTATTTCCATTTCAAACAGACTGCAAATCTTGCGATTCTGAGAGAGGAGGTAGGATGGAATTGTGAAGACAGAGTAGAGAACATATCTGGATTAATTTGGAAGTGTGCATTCAGGTCAGTATGTATATTTCAGTTTCTTTAAAGACACTCAATTTTACTCATAACGTTAGATATGGCTTCTATTTTTTATTAGAATTGATAGTACAATATATCCTGAAAATGATACTCATTTTTAAAATTTCCAACCATGCAAAGGACGACTAATAAATGATTTCTTTTTAGAGTGACAGTAAATTATATAAAATGTACTTTGTGGTTCATTTAAAGTTCTGAACTATCTTTTATAAATATTGTACCTTCACATTGGAGAATGTAGACTGCTTGTTGATAGAAAAGGTATAAGAAGGTTATCTGTTTGTTCTCACCCTTCTCTTTCTGTCTCTTTCTGCTTGCTTTTTCTGCTGCCTTTAAATCAATCGATCAATTATTTTATTTAAATTCTTTTATTTATTTCATGTGTATGATATAGGTGTTTTGCCTACACATCTATCTGCACACCATGTGGATGCAGTGCCCACAGGGGCCAGAAGAGGGCATCAGATCCCACAGGCCTGGAGTTACAGATTGTTAGGTGGGTTCTGGGAATGAACCTGGGTCCACCGCAAGAAGAGCCAGTGCTCTTAGCCCCTGTTCTGTTTGTCCAGCCTTGTATCATTCAGGCTGGCCTTCAAGTCCTGGGCTCAACTGACCCTTCTGACTCGGGTTCCTATGAACCTGGAACTACAAGTTCTAAGTATTTCCTGTCTTGCAGGTCTCAGAGAGAGGCTCAGTTTGGCATCCCACATCAGAGGAATGCATGGTGATCTAGTCTCCCTACTTTTTGCGTCAGAAAGATCCATGTATGTATCTCCCCAGACTGCTCAGCTCTCTCTCTCTCCCTTTGAATGGACTTGTCACTCACTGGTTTCTAGCAGCCACACAGCTGCGAATCACACTTTCTCAGCATTTCTTCGGCTTGGTGTGTTTCTCCACACCTGTCTTGTGGCTCATGGCATTTCACAGAATCCATTAATAGTTGCAGAGATTTTTAAAAGAATTCATTCTTTGACTATCCATGGTTCAGACATCTTTGTATCATTTGAAGGAAGTTGGATTTTTTTCCCTTTGGGTGTGCATACATGGAAGTTGTATGGGGTGGAGAGATATCCTCACCATTGAGAGCGTGTACTGCTCTTCCAGATAACTCAGGTTCAGTCCCCGCAGGTGTCTCACAACTAGCTGTGACTCTGCTTCCAGAGGATCCAGTGCATCTGGCCTCTGCAGGAGCCTGCACTTACATACACATAGCTACACAAGTCTCTTGTCCTCTCTCCCTCCCTCTCCCATACCTCCCCTTTCTCCTATTCCAACTCTCTCTTAAAATATAAAAGAAATGAGTCTTTAAAAATAGAAATTATGTATTTCCCAAAAATGATGGAGAATTGGGGCCTATCCTTTGCCATCCCCACAAGTGGGATCAAGCACTTCTGTGATGCTCAGCAGGCTGGCCTGATCCACAGTGGCCTGAAGTGGGAAAGGCATCTGCAGCGATGCTTCTATGTGCTCTGCTGCACCTGTGAAGGCAGCCGACATCCCTCCGGATGACCTCATCAGGGAGGAGGGCATCCCGTCTGCTCGCCATTCATTTGAATCGTTTCTGTGCTACATTAACCAGGTTCACACTGTGCCAAGAATATAACTCAAGAAAGACAGGGATGGACAAGAGGGGAAGGCGTTTTTCTTTTCATTTCTTTATTTCTCTTGGCAGCACAAAAGGGTAATCGCACATAATTGGAGGTAGAATGGGCATTCTTTGTCATTTGTCCAACTCTATGACATGATTCTCCTGCTAATGTGACAGGAAGGACTCTGAAGAACACTAAGAACAAGGTGAGAGTTTCAGCAAGGTGGCAAGACAGTACTAGCTTCCTCCTGCTGTCACTGGCTTCTCTCTAATGCTGTGACTTATCCTGAATTGCACAGTGTGGTCCTCATGTTCTAAGCTGTGATATAAAAGAAGTGAGATACTCAGAGAAGTGGTATCTCTGATACCAAAGATGTCCTGGACCTCTACCACGATGCCGGAAGTCTGTAGACATCCTAAGTATGTGTGATGCTTGAGAGTCATTGTTTTTATGAATAATTACATGCTTTGCATTAAGACATGCAGTTAACGGCTTCAGAAGTTTGGGGTGGAGGATCAAATTTAATGCTTCGTGAAAATAATAAAATGTTTTTCTCTTATCCTTTTTGAAAATATTGGTTCTATTTATTTATGTGTGTGGTAGTGTTGGGGGACATTTACATGTGTAATGCCAGAAGGAAACCTGTGGAACTCAACTCTCTCCTTCAACCTCTGGGCTCTGGGGCTGAACTCAGGTCATCAAACTTATGGGCAAGTACTTTTACCTACTAAATTATATCACTGTCCTAATAGCTAAGGATGTTGAGCAGTTCCTTAAGTGTCTTTTGATCATTTGACATTCCTCTGTTGAGAGCTCTACCCCATTTTTAATTGAATTATTTAGTATGTTGATACTAAATAATCTTGAGTTCTTTGAATATTTTGGAGATTAGCCTTCTGTCTGATGTAGGGTTGATGAAGATCTTTTCCCATTCTGTAGGCTGCTGTTTTGTCTTGTTGATCATGTCCTTTGCTTACAGAAGCTTCTTAGTTTCAGGAGGTCCCATTTATTAATGTTCTCAGTGTCTGTACTACTGCTGTTATATTTAAGAAATGGTGTCCTATGCCCATGCATTGAAGGCTACTTCACACTTTCTCTTCTATCAGGTTCAGTGTTGCTGGATTTTTGTTGAGGTCTTTGGTGCATTTGGACTTGAGTTTTGTGGCTGGAGACAGCTATGGATCTATTTGCATTCTGGTATCTTTTTCAGTTGCTCTTTTCAAAGACTTAAACTTCTTGCCATGCAGGTCTTTCCCTTGCTTGGTTAGAGTTACCCCCAAGATATTTTATGTTGTTTGTGGCTATTATGAAGGGTGATGTTTCTCTGACTTCTTTCTCAACACATTTATCTTTTGTATATAGGAGAACTACTAATTTTTTGAGTTAATATTTCATCCTGCTATATTATTAAATTAGCATTATCAGTTATAGTAGAACTTTTGTAGAACTTTTGGGGTCACTTATGTAAACTTTCATATCATCTGCAAATAGTGAAAATTTGACTTCTTCCTTTCCAATTTGTATCCCCTGGATCTGCTTTTGTTGTCTTATTGCTCAACCTAGAGCGTCTCTTCTGCTGGACTCCAGGAGCTCTACCCACTGCTTACTGTCCACCCTCCAGATCTATTCAATATAGTAACTTGAGCAAAGGGGTAGAGACCATGATGGGGAACCCACAGAAACAGCGGACCTGAGCTAGTGGGAGCTCTCTGACTCCAGACTCACAGTTGGAGAACCTGCATAGAACCAAACGAGGCCTTCTGAATGTGGGTTACAGTTGTGTGATTTGGGTAGTTTGTGGGGCCACTGGCAGTGGGATCAGGATTTATCCCTAGTGCATTACCTGGCTTTTTGGAGCCCATTCTCTTTGGAGGGATTCCTTTCTCAGCCTAGATATAACGGGGAGGGCCTTGGTTCTGTCTCCAAGTGATGTGACAGACTTTGTTGACTCTCTATGGGAGGCCTCACCCTCTCTGAGGAGTGGATGGGAGGGATGAGAAGGAGGTGGGGGAGCAGGAGCAGGGGAGGGAGGGGAAGTGGGATTGGTATGTAAAATAAAAATGATTGTTTAAAAAATAAAAAATATAAAAAAGTAAAAGAAAAGAAGGAATACCCAGAGAATAAATTTTCTGACATTTTCTGTCACAATCTGCCAAAGGATTATACTTCAGCTTGGAAATGCAGAAGCAGAACTCAGCACCACCTTCTGGAAATGCCCTGTAACCTCTGCTTGTGTGCACTAAGGAACCAATGCTATCCACCCACATGGGATTCCGATAGTGTAGCGTGTTCCCAGGCCAACCCTCCCCTCAGTGCTGGTGTATCATTCATTTCAATCTAGATATTTCAAGTATAAATTTCATATTAAACTCTAAAGTCCTGTTTTATAGGATTCAAGTAATTTCTGTCTACTGAAGTCTTCCTGAATTAATTAGCATTTCAGTCTTCCTGATGAAATAGCTCATTATTATTACCTTTATCATTTTGTTACTTTGAGACAGGCTTTTGCTATGTAACCCAGGCCCTAGTCTCAAACTCGCCATCCTCCTGCCATTACCAACTAGGTGTTGGAGTGGATTTGACACATTAGAGATCAAAGCAAGTCCTTAGGTAACTGAGAATGAAGGATTCATATCTCGAAGAGTTTGAAGACAAAGGTACAGTCAGAAAAATGAAAATGTGAAAAGGGATTTTCATCATCTGAGGGAAAGAGCGCATAGGATAGTCCCTCAAATGACTCTCCCTATAACAAATAAAGGATGGGTTACGTGTAAAAGAAGCTCACACACACTCATGCAAGAAATATGCTTTAACACAACACATTCTTGAGCCTGCTCAGTTTAGGTTCCTAGTTCAAGAAGGAAAAATGGCAGACAAGAACCCTGGAATATATCTAGACTCTATTATGCAAATGTTATGTAGGAAGACTCTTCAGGGGTGATGCACTCGGCCTACATCACAGATTCTGATGAGGACTTGTTTGGAATACTGTGATAAATGTCGCCATGGTCACTGAGTCTGTGACAGCCTGGCGTCAGAGGAATAGGGATAAGCAGTGAGAACTTATTTCCAGGGACTACTGTGGGTCAATTCCTTCCCCCAAGGTACCCCTTTCCTGCTTCACAACTACATAGCAAGTAGATAGTACTTAGCAACTACAAAGAAAGCACCACAGATGCTGAAGCAGGCTGGACACCACACTGAGATCTGACATGCAGGCTTCTACCCTAATCAAACTCTGTTCTCTCAAGACAAGGTTTCTCCAAATTTGTACTCATTGGCAAAGGAAAGGCCACAATTTAAGGAAAACTAAAAGGGATCTACTACCTGCGACTGTGAATAAGTGCCTCTTCTTTGTTCTCAAGCAGATTTGTGTGTAGGTTTCTTTTGAAACTTCTTCAGGCTGGTTGAGGTGCTGTAACTCTTCGTTCTGAGGAATAGAATTGTCTGTAAGACATTATCGACTGAGGGCCCTCGGCAACTGTTACTCTGCATCACTTCAAAGACCATGCAATTAGGACATTAACCACAGACAAGATTAATAAAACTGATCACCTGCCTTAGAATTTCAGTTGCTGTTAGGAAAACACCATGGCCAAAACCAACTTGTGGAGGACAGGGTTTATTTTAGCTTTCAGTTCCCTATCCCAGTCCACCATGGAAGAAGCCAGGGCAGGGATGCAAGCCAGGAAACTGGAAACAGGAACTACGGAAGATCACTGCTTAACGGCTTTACTGTTCCCAGTGTGCTCACACTGCTTTCTCATTTGAAAGTTAAACCCTTCAAATTAATAACTGATCAAGTAGATCTCCCATAGACATGTAGGGAATAAATCAATGTTGTGGAGGCGTTTTCTCAACCGAGAGTCTCTCTTTTGAAATGGCTCCTAGCTTGTGTCACGCTGACAAAAAACAACTAAGCCATCCTCCTAATTTTAATGGCCCAGAAAATGTATGTCTGGGCTCTGGGGAAGCCCAGAACAATAATCTCCCCAATCAATCACTTTCTTATGGTACCTCTGAAGGTATCTGCTGGAGTCAGTATGCCCTCCTGGAATTTTTTCCAATTATACTTCAGCAGAAGATTTAAAGTAAAAAACATAAGAATATCGTGAGAATGCAAACTTCCCTCCCAGCCAGAATTTATTCCAAGGCAATTTAGATAAGCTGCATTATTTCAGCTAAGAAATCTGTTCCTCTCCAGGGTGATAGAGAGACAAGTTCCTGATCATGTCTTCTCTAGGACAGATGTGTCCTGCAAAACTCCACATCCATCCTCCTGGTGTCTAGGTAAATAGTCAGGAACGATATTGTAACTTGGGAGGATAGTTTCAATAATCTGGTCCAATGTTCAGTTTAGGGGACTGGTAGATAGAAGGAGGCGAAGTCAGGTACCAGAATAGAGAAGTTCCTCCCCAATTTCTTCAGCTACCTAGCCACTCATGGGGTTCCTTCAGAGTGCTCTAAAATAAACAAGTACCTTGAGTATATAGATCCTGGACAAGTGCAAAGGTTGACACTTGATAAAATGATGTGGCCCACCTGCCTGGACTGTGAATCACTATCATTGACCACTAGAATGGACCTCCACGGACCACAGGCACATACCACCTTCCTAAACTGTGAGCCACTATTGTGGACCACTGGAATGGACCTCCTGTCTTGACTATCAGCATGGAGCACCATCAGACTCTGCATGGATCACCAGCAAGCCCTCATACTTCACTCTGCTGTGGGACAATGGTTTGTACCCTGTCAATCATATTTTAATAAAATGCCGATTGGCCAGTAGCCAGGCAGGAAGTAGAGGTGGGGCAACGAAAGGAAAGTCCAGTTTGGAGTCATGACCCAGCCGCAGAGGAAGCAAGATATGACTGCCTTGCCGAAAAAGGTACCAAGCCACGTGGCTGACATAGACAAGAATTATGAGCTAATATAAGTTATAAGAGTTAATAAGAAGCCTGAGCTAATAGGCCAATCAGTTTATATTTAATGTAGACCTCTAAATGACTGTGGGACCTGGTCAATATCACTCTGATGGTTTATTTCTAGTAAGACACTGAAGAGAAGACACAGTAATCTTGTAATAGCTTGTTTTGGATGAAGATTTAGAGAAATTACCACTGAAACCACAGACTAAATCACTTTGCTGTTAATACTAGAGCCCAGTTTCCAGAGGTCTCGTATTGTAAGAGCTGCCGCTGCCACTGTGATGAGCAACCTCTGACTGGTACAGAGAGGCTTTGCGTCATCTCAGAGGCACATATTTAAATCTACGTAATTTTATTATGTATGCCATGAACTCGTCCATGTTTTCCTACTTAACTAAATGGGTTTTGTGAGGGAGGTTTGGATTTCCCATCTTTAATAATAAGAGGTATTTATTAGGGTCATTGTGAAAATTGAATGACTCATAAAACATAAGTAAAGAATAACAAATATACATATTATATGAATCTCTGAAAATTTTTTTCTCAAGCAAAAGAAGAGAAGAATAAATACCAGGAAATCTCCTTGGAATTAAACTTACATATTGAAAGAACATTTTGTGTAGCGAAGTAAATCAAGACAAAAGTCAACAATGTTGAAATAATCTCCAAAAACTATTAAATAAATATAGAACAAAGGGACTAGAGAGATGGCTTTGTTGTTAAGAGTATTCGCTGCTCTGTGAAGGAGCTGGATTTAGTACTCAAGACTCAGCAGGAGGCTCACAATGACTATCCCTCCAGTTCCAGGGGATTTGACACCCTTATCTGTCCTCTGTGGGCACCTTGTATGCATGAGGTATATATACATATGTATATGCAAACATACATACAAAGGCACTCTTACATACACACAAAAACAACAAATAAAATTTAAAATACTTTTTAGAATTGTATGAGTTCTGTATTTATTATCATTTACCCCCTCCTTTCCTCTCGCCAACTCTCCATGTGCCTCCCCAATCCCTCAAGTTAGTGACCTCTTCTTCATTACTCATTATTATTACACACACACACACACACACACACACAGAGAGAGAGAGAGATACATACAACAACACACACACACACTGAGTTCATTTAATGTTGCTCATATATATGTGTGTATTTAGGGCTGACAACCTGGGATTGGGGTATCCCTGGGAAAGATTGATTCCCCTTTTCTTAGTAGCCACTACTTGCCTGTAGCTCTTCATTTAGGGCTGGGGTCTTGTGAGATTTTCCCCATCCACAGTGGCGTGCCAGTTGACGTCATTTCTCAGGTCTTGTTTGGGCAATCGTACTGTTGAGCTTGCATGAGTGTAAGCTCTATCCTATCTAGAAGACACAGCCTCTCAGGGGCCAGGTCCTCTCCTGGTCCTCTGGCTCCTACAGTCTTCCCACTCCTCTTCTGCAGTATTTCCTGAGCATTGGATGTAGGAATGATGCTCTAGATGTAGCAGCTGGGGCTGGGCGCTCCACAGCTGGTTGTTCTCTGCATTTGACCAGCCATGTATTTCTTCAACGGTCTCCATTTGCTGTTGAAGGAAGCTTTTTTGATAGGGGGGCATTGAGATCTCCACTTAACTGTGGCATAAGATGATGGGGGGCAGCGTTGAGAGCTATACTTATCTGTGGCCATAAATGGAAGTATTAGAGTCATACTGCTTTATGAAAGTGGCAGTGGTAGGTTCTCTTCTGGAGCCCTTGTCCTCACAGGTGGTGGTCTAGGATTCCAGTGTCCGACATTAACCCCATCCTGTTGAACATGCCTTAAGTCCTATTAGAGAGCTGTTGGTTACCCCAGGTTGTGCCTTTCAGAATACCCTGCTGTGCTGCTCATGCCTGTGGTTCATAGTTGCTATAGCTGGGTAGGACTGTTGATTGCTTTTCTCCCTCTGCAGCTCGCATGCCTCCTCCAGTACTAACAGAGCTAATCAATCCTCTGAAAGGAGACTTCCAGGTCAGGTCCTGCTTGAAGTCTCTAAGTCCTGCATTTGAAGTGTGTGGTGTCTTCAGCGACAGGGTCTTATCTTCAATTTCTGGGAGGCAACCAAAGGAAATGTCAATAACTTATACTGTTAGTGGGGGTATTTTGTATTGGTTTCCTGGACCAAATAAAATCAGAAAATAATAAATAAAATTTCTAGCAGGCAGACCAAATTACTGCACTGCGTCTAAGGAAAACCCCTATCAGATTGACATCCCTCCTCTAACAATAATATAAAATGTTAAAAGACAAGGCAGAGGCCAGTGAACGGTCCAACTGGAAAAAGCCTTGCTGCCAAGATTGCTGACCTGAGCTTGATCTCTGAGACCCACGCAGTGGAAGAAGAAAACCAATTCTCAAAAACGGTTCTCTGATCTGTACACACATGACACAGTACACACACACACACACACACAGAGAGAGAGAGAGAGAGAGAGAGAGAGAGAGAGACAGACAGACAGACAGACAGACACACACAATGTAATAAAAGGTAAATAAATAACACATTTAGGTTCCTCCTAATAAAACAGAGAACCACAATTTTAGAGCTAGATGAACTGACTTCCAAGAACAAATACAGCAGTAACACATATGAAATGTTAGCAGTCACCAATTAGGTATCATCAACACTTTTTAAAATTCTTTTTCCTTACTAGCTCGTGGAATCACCCAAAAATAACCCAGAAAGAACAGAAGGACAGGGCAATGCTTTCTCAGGTGTTGGACACTGGAACTAACTATCAGAAAGGCCATGGAACATGGAAGGCCCAGTAGAGGGGAGCAGTGTCTTCCCATGGTAGTCCAAATGAAGGGAAGAATGACAAAGATGAACGCCTGCCTGCTTGTCTTCACATAGTGCTGGCAAGTTCATCTGTCCCTGCTGGCCTCATGCGGAAGCCACTGCTGCTGATACCATCATTCACTGGCAAAGAATCCAACTTCTTTGATCTTCTAACACAGACTGAAACTGAGCAGCTCCGCAGGAACCCTCCAGCCCTACAGGGCCAGCCTGGCACTGATGTGGTAACTGGCTTCATGGACAGAGCATCTGTTGAGTTTTTGGCCTCACCAATATGAGACAGCCATCATCAGGCTATGTACTATCCTGCAAGCCAACCTAATAAATCCTCTTAGGGAAATCTGCCTAGTGCGGGATATAACATTAAATGTTTATACTTATATCACTTATCCATGGAATTGAATAAGTGATTGAGTAAGGATGCCAGTATGGAAGGCAATGGTTATAAAGGAAATGTATCAACAATGGATCAGAGACATGGAGTAAAAAGTGATTCCCAAACATATAAAAATCCACATGAGCTTGCCTCTCTCCTGAGAAATTCAAATTAAGCCATATCAGTTTGATTGAAAGAATGCAGCATACTTTTTCAAAGATTAATTATCATTATTATTTTTAAATTATGAAGAGGGAAAGAAACATAATCATATTTTAATTTCTAAAATTGCAAAAGTTTTTTTTTAAAAAAGTACTTGACTCAGTGTTTCTTTGTGGGTGTGAGTAACTGTGTGGGTAGGTGCATGTGAGTGCAGTGCAGGGGGAGGCCAGAAGAGGGCGCCAGAGCTCCTGGATCTAGGACCATAGGCAGTCATAAGTTGCCAGACCTGGGTGCTGAGAACTGAACTCCGGTTCTCCACTAGAGCACTAGTGGTCATAAGAGCTGTGTTTTCTCTCCTGCCCTAGGCGTTATTTTTGTTGGTGTTTGCTTGGTTTGTTTTGAAGTGTGGTTGTATGCAAAGTCTCTCACATGTGCTTGTCAGAATGGAAAATGGAACAACGCTATCAGGACTTGGGCCCCGTTAACAAGTTTCATGGGCTAATATTGCTCCAAGTGTGTCTCTATTCTATGACATGTGTGCCTGAGACCTTAGCTGCAGCACAGCTTCTGTACGCACAGGGACACCTGTCTGATTTCTGTGGTTCCAGAACATCCCGTGAAGAGGGCAATCTGGAGAAAGGTGCACGCAATCTCCTGTCTTGTGAGTGACTATTGACTAACGGTCTTGATAAATGTGTTAGCCCTTTCCAGATGGACAAAACTGTTAAGTAACTACTGTCTAATCTAAAAGTGGTCACATAAAGAACAAAGAAGGGCAGGGGATAGGCACAGAAATAAAATACCCAATAGAAGTCAGTTACAGAGATTTAAATATAGCTGCAAAATAGGTTTTTTAAAAAAATTACAGTATGCTAGCTGTGGTGATACATGCCTTTAATCCCAGCACTCAGGAGGCAGAAGCAGACAGATCTCTGAGTTCGAGGCCAGCCTGGTGTACAGAGCAACTTCCAGGAAAACCAAGGCTGTTACACAGGGAAACCTTCTCAAAAGACCACACACACACACGCACACACACACACACAAAATTATAATATTTTAAAACAAAACTAAGTTAAAAATTAATCTTTAAGAGCAAGATTAAGTCATTTAGTCTACTTCAGTTTGGTGGCATTGTTGTGAAAGAGAGTAGTTCCATGAATTTAAAATCATAATAACTGGATTATAGACTAGTAATTAAGTCATCAGACAGGAAGTCTTGAATTATGGTTATTAACAACATTGCTGGAAGCAGCAATGTTACATCTCTCCTGGGGCTTTTGTGCTGATGTCATGGGATAAAAATGACTTAGTATGTTAGGTAATGATCTTGAAAAGCAGGCCGATCTCTCTAGACAGTTACCTCTGCTTCTGTTGTTTGATGTGTTAATTATTTACATTTGACAAATCCATGAACTTATGGCCAATGATTAAATATCCACTGTCTATTTTAAATACATAAGGAGGCATTTTTATAAGACCTACCTTTATTTGTGAGTCTGATTGAAATAATTAAGATAATACCTTCTCTGTAGGATGCTAAAATCAAATAACATTTAAGGGTGAGTTATTAGCTTTGAAAGTAAGAATATAGCTAGTTTATATCCAACCATTGCCAGCATGTATCTATAAAGCAACGCAACCAACAGCTTCATGTTAAAATCAGTGCTTCAAGTGGGATGTTTGTTTTTAAAAATTCAACTATTGTAGAAATAGTTCATTATTTTCTAAATATTACTTAAGTAAATGTTTCCTTGAAAATATGTCATTTTAAAATTCCTTTCACTGAGCCTCCCTTGCTAACCTATGGTGTGGTTTTCATGATATCTCATAGTTGCTGAATATAACATAATATTAAAGGTCAGAATTGAATATTGAACTCACAGTAGTACATTCAAAATGTAGACTCAGCAATGGTCATGCAGTGGGTTAAATTTGTCTTTTTCCTTTATGCTTAATGTGCTCAGCTGCATGATGCCCTGATTGGAGCAGGAAATCAGGGGTTTGAATGCAAATTTCCGTCCTAATTATCAGTTCTGTGTCCATGGTCCATGGATAAGCTATAGGTCATTCTGTGTCTCATTCCCTCCATTGATAAATTGGGAAATAATATCACCAACCCCATCATTTCATTCAGCTAATTTGTGAAAGTGACTACATGAGTGATTTACACAGCACGAGCTCTATTTGAAGATTTACATGAATCATTTTGAGTCACGGTCGGGGGGGGGTGGGGAGCAGCGACCACAAGGGTGGTGATGATGGCACTGTGCTACGGTTGATGTGATTATCAGTGGAAGGAAACTGACGATAATGAGGACGGTCGTGGTGATGATGATGCTGTTAACAGTGATGCTGATGATGCTGATGTTGACGGTGATGTTGATAATGTTGATGTTGTTAAATATATAATGATGGGATGGGGATGACATTGAGGGTGGTGACTGTGATAGCGGTGACAGTGGTGGTGGTGGTGCTGCTGCTGCTGGTGCTGATTAAGAGCTGGTGATTCATATTTTTGATTTTGTAGGGAAGATCATAGATATTAATACTATCCATTATAAGTTTTGATGGACATGTGTCACCTGCAAGGGTTTGCATGAATTTATTAAAAAGGAATTCTTGCTATCTGTATATCAGGCATCTTTAAAGTACTACAGACATAGTTTTTTATTTATTAAAAATTCCCACCTCCTCCCCTCTCCCATTTACCTCCCCCTCTCTCCCTCCCTCTCCCTCTCCAGTCCTAAGAGCAGTCAGGGTTCCCTGCCCTGTGGGAAGTCCAAGGTCCCCGCCCCCCATCCAGGTCTAGGAAGGTGAGCATCCAGAATAGGCTCCCACAAAGCCAGTCCATGCAGTAGAATCAAATTTTAAACACACATAGCTCCCTGACTACACTAAACTTCTAGTCTAATGGAAGTAAACTAGGAACAAACACTCAAACCGAGAGAAGGATGTCTTGTCCCCGAGAACAGCGTGCTATCTGCAGAATGTTTGATATAAACTGTTAGAAAGACCGATGTGAATTTCTTCTGTTTCCTCTAAAATACCAATGAGTTTCCAATTTATAGAACTTAGATAAAGCAGATCCTCTTCTTTGGACAGAAGTCTCTTGCTATCCTTGAAGATTGGTTCTAGGCCCCCTGCAGGTACCAGAATTTCCAAATTTTGAAGCCTCCTGTGTAAACAGCACCACTTCAGCATGCGACCCATATACAAACCTCTCGCACACTTCAAATAATCTCTAGGCACTGTAACACCTGTCACAACATGAGAATCACTTGAGTGTTGACTGCTGGGGCCTGAATCATAGTACATCTTTGTGTATGTATAACGCTATAACACCCTTGTAATACAGATCATTTTCTGACTCTGCTTACAGCACCAAGTTTAAAAAGAAGTGTTGCTTTCTCTGGGGGTCCATCGCAATATCATGAAACTTAAAATGCAGAGGCAGAGTTTGTGTTTAGAAGGGAAAGAACGTAGACAGAGTGTGTGGGAGAAGGGTGAAGGACGGAGCAGATGACAGAGAGCATTGGTGTGGAAGGGACAGACGGACCACAGAGGAGCCACAGCCGTGATTAAGAAGGCAGTGATGCACTGAGACAATGGGGATGCTCTATCGGGAACTCACCAAGGCCAGCTGGCCTGGGTCTGAAAAAGCCTGGGATAAAACCGGACTCGCTGAACATAGCAGACAATGAGGACTACTGAGAACTCAAGAACAATGGCAATGGGTTTTTGATCCTACTGCACGTACTGGCTTTGTGGGAGCCTAGGCAGTTTGGATGCTCACCTTACTAGACCTGGATGGAGGTGGGTGGTCCTTGGACTTCCCACAGGGCAGGGAACCCTGATTGCTCTTTGGGCTGACGAGGGAGGGGGACTTGATCGGGGAAGGGGGAGGGAAATGGGAGGCGGTGGCGGGGAGGAGGCAAAAATCTTTAATAAATAAATAAATTAAAAAAAAAGAAGGCAGTGATGTGGAGCCACTACAGTCAAAGGCCGAAAGATGTCTGTTTGGTAGCTCAGTTATTTTACATGGTAACATGATTGATTGTTTTTCACTTGGTAACAGTGTGCTATTAAATATAGGAAAACCATAATGGCTTTTAGATATTCGGTTTTGAAAACAGTCTTTGTATACTTCTACAGACCATGACCCTCCTATTGAGATTCTGGTAGAATCAGTCGACAGCATGCAATACCTTGCTTTGCAAACCAAAGCACACACAAGCATCCTTTGACTTTTGGGAGCTATTTCTGAGATTAGCAAGAGGTGTCTGTGCTATTTCCACGTCAGAAGTCAAGATGTCCTGTCAGGAACAGCACTCGAAGTTTCTGTTTCACAGCAGGAGGGATGGAGGTACCAGAGCATTGCGGATGCAAGGTCAGGACACATCTCACATTTCTGCATCATTTTGAAACCCACCCCTATATCTGAAATAAAAAAGATGGTTGGCTTGGTCTGTCTGCTAACAAGTTCCCAATTCCAGAAATGGCATGGTTACCACTGCTGAGCACCCACATAAACACGGGCTCCACCATACAGTTCTGAGAAATCGGTTTGGCAATGAATTAAATAAATGAGAGGAGAGGTGGGGAAGGAAGGGGAGGGGAGGGGAGAGTGGGAACCAGAAGTACTGTGAGGCTTTTAACCTCAGAGCCCACCCATGAGCTGCAGAATGTGATCACACCCTCCACAAGGTGCTTGCTAATCAGCGACAGTGGGAGAACCTGAGACTTAACTCTCTGGGAAGCCGGGAAGACATCTTTGTATCAAAGTGACCAAAGACAGCACTGCCACCAACAGACTCTGGTAGTTTCTAGAGAGGAAACAGCACTGAAGACACGTAGCTGGAAATGCATCACAAGTCAGCATAAAGTAGCTGACCTGCCCTCTGCAAAACGCCACAACACAAAATACAGGTAGCCAACTGTTGTAATATGGAGCGGCGGCTGGGCTGCGTCCCCAATACCCCAGCCACCCGGCTCCGGCTAGCTTATGGCCCAAAATAATTACACAGACACTGTATTCTTTTAAACACTGCTTGACCCATCTCTATCTAGCCTCTTCTAGGCTAACTCTCGCACCTGGACTAGCCCATTTCTTATCATCTGTGTAGCACCGGTCTTACCGGGAAGATTCTAGCTTATGTCCATCCTGGATCGGAGCTTCATAGCGTGCGTCTTCCCTGGAGCAGGTAGCATGGCGTCTCTCTTAAGCGTCTGCTCTGGAGAGGAGAGCTGCAGAGTCTGACCTCACTTCCTCTTCCTCCCAGCATTCTGTTCTGTTTACTCCTCCCACCTATCTCCTAACCAATGAGAGCCAAGCAGCTTCTTTGATTTTAACCAATGACCTTCCTCCATCATTTCCCCTTTTTTGGTTTAAACAAAAAAAGGCTTTAACTTTAACATAGCAAAATTACATATAACAAAACAGTTATCAAGTAAAAGTTACATCAGAAACATTTATACATATAACAAAATTGACCTTAAATCTCTATCAATGCAAATTATTCATACCTATATCATTTCCCCCTTTAAATGTAAAAGAACATTTATAAACAATATTTGGGAACATGGGCGCAGTTTTTTCTCTCCAAACTGCTTCCTGCTGAATGGGGGCGTCGTTAATTAGGTCTTTCATGGTATAACCTGTGTGCTAGTTTCATCTCAGTTGGCAGTTGAGCGAAGCAATTTTCTGAGGGCGTTCACAGGAACCTTTCAGGAGGTCATGGTCTATCATACCAAATCGGGATAGAAGAAATCCAAAGGGTCTGGTCCTCTGTGAAAACAAAAGAAGACTCTCTCCAAAGCATCATATCCTTAGACCCAAATTCTGAAGTCATACCCTCATGATATCCGTTCTGGTTTCACTTGGCAGCCCATATAATGAAATGTCTCTCTGTACTTAGCTCCTTCACAGTCAAAAATTTTAAAGAAAACACAATGTACATAATCCAGACTCTGTGAATTTTCCATCTTTACGCGTCTTATTTTTATTTATATCTATAACTATCTGTACTCTGTCTCTTTAAAGACTTTACTTTTACTTTTTTCTTTTTAAACCATTAACTTTATTCTCTATATTCTTTTTCTTCTCTCTCCCAAGCCAACGTACATTCATCCAACAGTGTGACTCATTTAGTGGTCTGAATCTGTCCTATTGTGAATCTACAATTTTTTACTATCCAGGAGCACTTTTGATTTGTGCCTTTAAATCACTAGGTGCTTAAGAATCTAAGCTGTGACATTCCTAGGTTAACTTTTTGCTTTTTGAGCGTATATCTTTGATCTGGAATAACCCTGTAGACCAGGCTCTCTTTGAACTCTCAGAGATCCGCCTGTCTCTGCCTCCCAGGCACTGGGATTAAAGGCGTGTGCTACCACACCTTGAAGTCACAGAGGTCTATCTCCCTGTGCCTCCCAAGTGTTGGGATTAAAGGTGTGTACACACAACAACTCTCTTCCTTTTCTTTTTTACTTTAAGAACTTTAACTTTTAGCTTGCGTATATTTTTAACACACAGTAAATCATTTAAAATTTTTCTTTGTCTTTGACGCTCTCTTTACTGTATCTCTCTCTGTTTTTCTGACCACATGAGTCTTTAATTTACCAAGCAATCTCAGTAGGACTAAAGGCATGGCTTTGATGGCTGGTTCCTTAGCTTTCCAGCCTCATGGCTGAGGTACTGGCTGTAGCCATGTTTATAGCCACAACTGGCGTTTCAAGGTCTCTGCCAGCCAGCAAGCTACAACAGACAACACTCAAGTCCTCTCTCAGTAGCCAGCCCTCCTGCCTTAAACAGTCAGAGTTTGCCCTGGCAGGATGGCCCAGAAAGCCGGCATTTTTAAATGCGCAGCTTTTTTCCTGCTACGGCTGAAAACCGAAAAGCATGCGTTCAGCTTTTCATCAACACCGTTTAAGTGTTTCGTGGCAGGACCTCTTAATGAGCTGCAGGCTTTGCAGCTAAAGCTGAGTCAGGAAGCCTCTCTTAGATGAGGCGCTTGCTTGTCTCTGGCAAGCAGAATAGACCAGAGAAATTGTCACAATCAAGAAAACATGCTTTACTCTTTCCCAAGCTTTCTCAGGCTTTCAGTGGGTTCAGTTAGCCCCACGTTGGGCGCCATTTGTTGTAATATGGAGCGGCGGCTGGGCTGCGTCCCCAATACCCCAGCCACCCGGCTCCGGCTAGCTTATGGCCCAAAATAATTATACAGACACTGTATTCTTTTAAACACTGCTTGACCCATCTCTATCTAGCCTCTTCTAGGCTAACTCTCGCACCTGGACTAGCCCATTTCTTATCATCTGTGTAGCACCGGTCTTACCGGGAAGATTCTAGCTTATGTCCATCCTGGATCGGAGCTTCATAGCGTGCGTCTTCCCTGGAGCAGGTAGCATGGCGTCTCTCTTAAGCGTCTGCTCTGGAGAGGAGAGCTGCAGAGTCTGACCTCACTTCCTCTTCCTCCCAGCATTCTGTTCTGTTTACTCCTCCCACCTATCTCCTAACCAATGAGAGCCAAGCAGCTTCTTTTATTTTAACCAATGACCTTCCTCCATCAGCCAACTCCTTCCAAACTGAGGAAGACTAAAGGACATAAAATGATGGTCATGACCTTGGTTTAAAATAGATGTGATAGGGGCCAAGTGAGAAAAAGCTAAAAAAAAAAAAAACCAAAACAACAACAACAAAAACCCCAGAGATCAACAATAAGGATATTTTGTTATTGCTTTCCTCATTTTCTTCTTCTTTTAATTTTTCTTAAATTAATATAATTCTTTATTGATTCTTTGAGAATTTCACATCATGTACCCCAATCCCACTCAATCTTCTGGTTCCTCTATATCCACCCTTACCCCTGAAACATCCCTTCCAAAAGAACCCACCCCAACCAAATTACTTAAAAACAGAACAAAACAAACAAACTGTCTTGCTTCTCTATCTTTCCAACACGTTTTCATCCATCCCAGTGGCATGCAGTACTCCCTTTTGTCTAATCAGCCCACAAAATGTTCATTGCAGCGAGTCATGGGTCTGGGTCAAGGCCTCTGGTGCACCAACATCACTGGACCCTTCCTGAGACTCCTCCCCGGAATCCCACCACTGTCTGAGCCAGGGGGATACTGCTGCTATTGTTCCTCCAGACCAGTGCCTTCACAGTCTCACGGGTCATAGATGGGGTAGATGGTAGAGTGGACCAAGCCAAGGCCGAGGGTGTGGTTTGTGTTGTAGCTATGCTGGTTTGCCTGGGACACTGGGAATCCCTCCCCGCTTCAGGCAAGGGATGGAGCCAACTCTCCTAGGTCCACGTTACTGGAGCCAGCTCTGCCATTCTCATAGTGAGCGGTGGAGCCATCCATCTCTCCCAAGTCCATGGGGGACCAGATCTCCTGATGTAGTGTTCAGTGAGGGGCAGGAGCAGGTATCCAGGTATCTCAGGGCCATTGAGGGGTGGAGCCATCCATCTCTCCCAAGTCCATGGGGGACCAGATCTCCTGATGTAGTGTTCAGTGAGGGGCAGGAGCAGGTATCTCAGGGCCATTGAGGGGTGAAGCCATCCATCTCTCCCAAGTCCATGGGGGACCAGATCTCCTGATGCAGTGTTCAGTGAGAGGCAGGATTATCTCCGGGCCAGTGAGGGGTGGAACTAGCTCAATGTGACCCTCATATATCAACAGGTATGGTTCCTATGACTCCCTGTGGTAACATGAACCATGTACACCAACACAGACCTTAGCTGCATCAGAAACATGGACCCAGACAGGGCCCTAGAAAGCAGCTCAGGCCTGGCTGTCACCATGGCTCTGGTGGCAGCACTGACCCCCAAAATCAGTATGGCCCCAGACTTACGGCTAAGGCTAAGCTGGCTCCCAGATGGGAGGTACATTATGTCACCAAAGATTAATGAGTTTTCTAATTCATTCAAGAATAAGTCTGGAGGCCTGGAGGGATGGCTCAGACATTAAAGGCTAGGCTCACAACCAAAAATATAAGAATAAGTCTGGATAATATTCATAGAAATAGGTTTTGAGGGTGTGGGATAGTGGTAAAAGGAACATAAAACTGGATCGAACTGATTTTATTGATATGGGCCCACTGAGTAGAGAGTCTAGGTTTAATAGAGAAGTTAAAAGGGTGTCGAAAGTTTGTTCAAATGGTTGACTGAAGCATTTATGAAAAGATGGCCTACTAAGAAGGAGCTGGATATAACTAATATTCCTTGGCTTAGTGTTGATGAAGAGGTTTTAAGGTTCAGAGAAATTGCAATGCTATAGTGGGTTTGCTATGTGAGATCTAATCCTCCATAGTGTGAAGGCTCAGAAGACATGCCCTTCACTAATAATATAAGATACAAAATGATGAGTGGGCACCAGTGTCCGAGGCCATGAGAGTTGCAGCAGGGGACAGCTGGCTTTCAGATGTCCACCCACCAGAGGAGTGATTATCTGATGGAGTCTAATCCTGTCCAGGCGAGGCCTGTAGGACCATGGACTCTGGAAACTATTGCCTACTTTTGCTAAAGCAGCTTGATGTCTCCGTGATACCTGCATTGTAGTGTTCACATCTCACGTCATGTGTATATATAATCTCATTATTACATCTCAGTTTTATTGGCTCATATATCTGTGGATGGTCAGGAAGATGACTTTTCATTTAGATATACAATTTTAATATACAGAATACAGGCTTCATAACTAGATCTATTTGTCCTACGTGGAATGTAGACACTTAAAAGCCTGCTTTGTTCCTTGTTGCTCAGACTAACTGCACACAATTCGCTCCCTTTCACGTCAAAGCAAGTTCAGACTAGACTAAAGGCTTTTGTAAATGGATCATAAGTTTAAAACCTTACAGCTATGCACAAGGTCAGAGTTGGCAGATGTCCAACCAGGTAGCTACACAAAGCCCCCTAAGAAAAACATGTCAGCTCTTCACTTTCCAGACTGCTGACACTAGACCTCAAAGTTTGTCACTGGGCACTGTGCCCCCTGTCTGGTCACAGTCTTACTCCTGTAACCTTGAAAGCTTGTGTTGCCATGACTTACATACAATCACTTATCCTATAAATGGGCTTTTGACCAATAAGAGGTAACTTGTAATTTTTAAATCACTTCTGGGCTCCTGTTAAGGGAAGAGGTTTTAGGCTTGAGGAGAGGAAGGAAGAAGAACATAGAAGAAATTAGAAATAGTACAAGAGAATTAGAATAGAGGCTGAGCAATAAAGAGACTGACTCAGAAAAGCATGTGTGAGAGAATTTGTTTGTCTGCCCTTGGATACCCAAAGAAAAAGTCCTTTTAGCTTGTAGTAGTTTCCAATCTGAGCCCTGAAGAGAGTCTTGGGGCTGGACCTCAAAGGTTCTAGTTACACAAGCACATTTGGCGAGCTTTGTTGTTACCTTTCTGTTGTGAGATCTTAGGGTTGGAGACACTGCTGCTCAGTTGGGTGAATTAAATCCAATGGGTCTAATTGAGCCCTTAAGTAGCAAGCAGGGGCCACGTGGTTCCACGGAATTACCAAAGGCACGGAGATCAGGTGATTATAGTTATCATAATGGACAGTATAGGCCAAGCAATGCCCTTAATGGCCTGTCCAGTAACAGGCAGCACAAACAAAATAATTTTTATGGTGAAATGACTCATACTAATCTTTGGCACTGACTAATCAATTATGGTGTTTCCAGGAATGAAACAGATAAAAACCCTACCGCATTTTTGCTTGGTTTGAATAAGCAGAAACACCCTCAAACAAATGAAAGAAAGGCTACAATAGATCATGGCAAAGGCAGTATTAGCCTGTGAGCCAGTTTCCCAGCTGGAGCCAATTTGCAGATCCAGAGCCCTTTGAATGAAGGGAAGACCAGAAGACCAGTTTCCTGAGGAAGGACTTTGCTAAAATACACAAGACTTTTTGCTGGAGATGGCAAGCCATAACCCTCTCCTATGTGTGGTTCCTGAGAGGTAGGAAACAATCCCTCCAGGCAACCCAGTGGCCGCTCTATGAGTGTGTTACTTGAGAGTCAAGGAGAAAATACTATGTGCCCCGAGGACCGCTATTATGGCGTCTGCATACACATTTGGCAATGTTACAAATTATTTTGGTTATAGCAATTTTATTAGTGTGCTTGTTCTTTATGCTCTTTTTTCCTTTCACACTAGAGACTTTGGAAAGAATAGATGTGTTGTACGATAATATGAATCTTTCTAATCTGATAGACTGGGCAGGCACTAAAGCTGTAAAGCCAGTCATGGGGAAAAACCTAACTGATGAAAGAATTGGAGAAATTTTGGAAAAATGCAGAAATTGTTCTTTGTCTGATTATGAAACTTGGCAAAAGAATTATACTGAAACAGAAAGAAGCTTGGCTATGATGAATAAAGTTTCTGAAGAACCTAGTTTGGGGGCAGATTGCCTGTGGCTTGTAAGTCAAAATGGTATGTATTGGAATCATGAGGAACAACAATGGGAAAGGTATGACACTGGAGTAAAATTCACTGAACCATGTTTCTGTAACTGCAGGTATTTAACCTCTGAGGTGAAAGACTCAGAAGTTGTTTAATGATTAACTCAGCTAAGAATTGAGAATATAGTGGCTGGCCTGGGGCTTGGAACTGAGGAATGTCATAATGAATGGTATTTGTGTGTGTGTGTGTGTGTGTGTGTGTGTGTGTGTGTGTGTGTGTGTGAACTGCTTTGCCCATGTAAGGATTAACCTGTGACAAGGAAAAAAAATCAATTTCCTTGTGTAAAATTTACAATCAGAGAGGTTTAAAGCTTGGCGTAGAGGAGAGAAAAGTCTGCCCTGCAGCTGATAGTCTGACAGCTTGCATCAGAATCCTGTGTTCATGCGCTCACTCCGCCTTCCAGACATCCCAGGTTTGAGACCCACTTATCTACTGAGGTTGGTCCCCAGCGATTTTTGCTGTTAGCTTTTCTGAAGTGTTTCCCCAGGTGTCTGAAGGCCTTTTCAAATGGTAACAGTACCCTGGTTCTACTGTACACTATTGACACTGGTTCTGGAAAACTCCAAAAATCATTGTAGCCCTCTGATTAAAGTCAAGTGATGATGGAGTTTTGGTTGAACTCCAACTCACAGAAGGTCCAGTGGGTCCCTGACTCATCCTGTAATTATTTTCCCAATCCTGAATGTGTAACTAGGACATACATACTTAGAAGATGGCAGAATTCTCACATTGGTTCCTTGACCTGTTGAGTGAGGCCTAAATGGAAGCTTTTTTTTTAAAATATTTATTTATTTATTTATTTATTATGTATACAGTATTCTTTCTGTGTGAAGGCCAGGAGAGGGGACCAGATCTCATTACAGATGGTTGTGAGCCACCATGTGGTTGCTGGGAATTGAACTCAGGACCTTTGGAAGAGCAGGCAATGCTCTTAACCACTGAGCCATCTCTCCAGCCCCCTAAATGGAAGCTTTTAGAGCTGCCTTTGCCAGGGAAAATAGTGAATCAAAACCTTTATCACAGTCCTGGGGGAATTTCAGAAAGCAGTGCCACCATCAAGGACTTGAAAGATGTAGGGATGGTGGTTCTCACCGTACCATCTCCTTTTAACTCACCTATCTGGACAAGGCAAAAGACAGATGGATCATGACAACTGAGTATTGGAAATCCAACCAGGTAGTGACTCCAATTGTAGCTGCTGTACCAGATGCGGTGTTCTTACATGAGCAGATCAATACATCTTCTGGTATATGGAATGCAGATATTAATCTAGCACATACCTTTTCCTTGGTGCCCATCTACAAGGATCACAGGAAGTGACTTGCTTTCAGTTGACAAGGCCATCAGTTTACAGTTTACCCCAAGGATACGCTAACTTTCTAGCCCATGTCATAACTTAGTTCTCGAGGATCTTTATCATCTATCTCTTCTAGAAAAAATCACATTAGCTCACCATGTTGATGGCATTGTGCTGGTTGGACCAAGTGAGCAGGAGATAGCAACCACTTTGGGTTTGCTGCTAATACATATACAGATCAGAGAATAGGAAATAAATCCAACCAAAATTCAATTTACCTTCTACCCCAGTAAAATTCTTAGGATTCCAGTAGTATGGGCTTGCAGAGATATTCCTTCTAAGGTAAAGAATAAGTTATTGGCACGGCCCCTTCCACGACCGAGAAAGAAGCACAGTGTGCAGTGAGTCTAGTTGGACCATGAAGATAGCACATTCATCCCTTGAGTGTGCTACTCCGGCCAATATACTGAGTGACTTGGGAAGTTGCTGTCTTTGAGTGGGGTCTGGAGCAGAAGGATAGATACTTATTCTGGTTATGGATTTGTCTTTCCTGCACATAATGCTTTTGCCAAAACTACCATCCATGAACTTACAGGATGCCTTGCCCACTATCATAACATTCTACAAAGTATTGCTTCTGACTAAGAAACTCACTTCAAGGTTAGAGCAGCGTAACAGGGACCCCATGATCGTGGAATCCGCTAGTCTTACCATGTTCTTCACAATCCTGAAGCGGCTGGCTTGATAGAAGATGGAATGGTCTTTTGAAACACAGTTACAGAGTTAATTAGGTGGCAGCCACGCGGAGGGCTGGGGCGGGGCTCTCCAGAAGGTGGTAAATGCTTTGAATCAGCATCCAGTATATGGTATGAACTCTCCCGTAGCCAGGATCCACGGGTATCGGAATCAACTGTGGAAAAGGGAAAAGTTCACTTCCATCCACTGTTATCTCTAATGATGCACTGTGAAAATTATCGCTCCCTGTTCCTGAGACTTTAAGTTCTGCTGGCCTAGAAGTTTTGGTTCCAGAGGAGGGCTCTCTTGCCAAGAGCCATAACAAACATTGCATTTAACTGAAAGCTCAGACATCTTCCTGGTCACTGTGAGCTCCTGGTGCCCTTAAGCCAACAGGCTAAAAAAGTAATTACAGTGTTTGGAGGGGTGATTGATCCAGATTACCAAGGGGAAATTGGATTGATTCTCCACAATGGAGAGAGGATGATTATGTCTGGAGTGCAGGAGATCCTTGAAGGAGCCCTTGGTGCTACTGTGTCCTGTGATTAGAGCTGATGGAAAACTACTGATGGACAAGACAGACTCCATCCTAAGGGAAGCTATTTTGTTATAAGGTCAGAACATGTTCATTTCTGCTCGTAAAATTCAAGCTGACTGTACTTTAGCTTGTTTCTGGAATTTGATATACTCCCCCTCCTGTGGAGTTTTCTCACACCTTGAATATACCCTGATAAGATATTCTGCTAAACAAAGTTTAAATATTCATCTAAGTTCCTACATAACTGAAATTCTTTTGGAAACCCCACAACCCTTGAAAACCTCCCAGGCTGGCAGTTTTGGGTGCTATATAACCCCTGTTTTCCCCTGTCTTTAATGCTATATTTTCAAATCCTGCTTTAGGGAGATATCCCTGTCTGACAGAAAATGAAACTTGCTTAATTTGGATAACGGACTATTCTTTCATTTGGTAGGGTTGACACTACAACACCCTAGAGAATCCTGACTAAAAAAATAAAATAAGAACAAAAAACCTTCGACAGAAAAATGTCAGAATCGAAAGTTTTTGTTTTGTTTTTAAAAGAATAAAGGGCTATAGAGATGTATCAGTGGTTGAGAGTACTTGCTGCCCTTTCATGGGACCCAAGTTTGGTTCCCAATTCCCATACCAGGTAGCTCCCAGCAGCCTGTAACTCCAGCCCCAAGGGATCTGACTCCCTCTTTTTTTTCTCTATAAACATACACATATGTGTGTGTACACACAGATAAACACCTAATCATAATTTAAAATAAGATAAGTCGGATTGCCAGAGGTTGTATGGATGAAGTATGGTCCTACCCAGCTCCACGATGGACTGAGGGGAACAATGAGACACACACAAAGGTCTGGGTTCATGGCCCTGACACAGCCATGGTTTGTGCTTTTGTCTGTGGCTCCTGGTAGCACCAAAGGCTGACAGGACAGGGATGCACAGAATTGGTCCCACCTCCTCACTGGCTGTAACTCTAGGGAGAATTGATCTTGACCCCCGCCGACTGAAGCACTCAGGAGAGAGGGTCCCACACCTCTTGGTCAATACAAAAAAAAAAAAAAAAGAACCGACTCTGTGTAGCATGATTTTTTTCAATCATTTTTTTTGTCATAACTTGAGTTTTATTGATTTTTATTGAGCTCTACATTTTTCTCTCCTCCCTTCCCTGCCTCTCCCCTCTCCTTCAGTCCTCTCCTAAGGTCCCCAAGGGCATGAGAGATCTTGTCTTTTCCTACTTCCCATGTAGATTAGATCCATGTCTGTCTCTCTTAGGGTCCTCATTATTGTCTAAATTCTCTGGGATTGTGAATTGTAGGCTGGTTTTCTTTGCTTTATGTCTAAAAGCCACTTACGAGTGAGTACATGTAATAATTGTCTTTCTGGGTCTGGGTTACCTCACTCAAAATGATGCTTTCTAGCTCCATTCATTTGCCTGCAAAATTCAAGATGTTGTTACTTTTTTCTGCTGTGTAGTACTACATTGTGTAAATGTACTACATTTTCCTTACCCAATCTTCAATCAAGGGGCATTTAGGTTGTTTCCAGGTTCTGGCTATGACAAACAATGCTGCTATGAACATAGTTGAGCACATGTCCTTGTGGCATGATTGAGCAACCTTTCAATATATACCCAAAAGTGATATTACTGGGTCTTATGGAAGGTTGTTTCCTAATTTTCTGAGAACTCACCACACTGACATCCAAAGGGGCTGTATCAGCTTGCATTCCCACCAGCAGTGCAGAAGTGTTCCCTTTTCCCTACGTGTAGCATGAATTTTAATTGATCTTAATAAAAACCTGGATTCAGCTACAGGGGTGAAAGTTGACAGATCAGAGAAGCAGAGCAGCCAGCATCTAGTTCTTACCTCTACTTAGGAATGAAAGGGTGATCCTGTCTCTACTAATCCTCAGACCGAATGCTCTGAGCTCCTGTCTCCTCTCGCCGTACATTCCTCTCTCTGCCCAGCCACATCACTCCTGTCTCCACCTCCCTAGTGCTGGGATTAAAGGTGTGTGCCTTTATGGCTAACTACTGACTTAGCTTTCTCTGATCTTCAGGCAAGCTTTATTTGTTAGATCACAAATAAAATGTCACCATAATTCTGTTGGCAGGGGCGTGGGCAAGCGGTCCTGAGGGCATGAGAATGGGAGAGCCAGTCGTGCCTGCCCTGTGGTGAGGGAAGATGTCCCCCCCCTTGTACCTTGCCCCCTGGAACAGGTGGGGGACCTGACCTATCCCCTCACCAGCTACAGCACTTGGGAAAATGGGCCCTGTAGAGAAGGAAGCAGGTGAGCCAGCTCTGAGGGCATGGAAGGGACACAGGTGGTGTCACCTTCCTCATTTTCAGTGTAGTGGTGGGGTGAGGGAAAGATGCCCCCCACTGCCTCCAGCTGCCAAGGGAGCTGACCAGCTGCAACACTTAGGAACGCAGACCCTGCACCTTCTCTGGGAAGCACAGCAGGCTGATCCTGGTGGGAGGGGTGGGGTGAGTGGCCTGAGAATATGAGCATGGGAGGCTGGCCCCACCTCTCATCTGCCATGTGGCAGCATGGGCAGGGGTGAGCTGGTGAACTGACAGACCCTACAGCTACTCAGACCCAGAGTCATGGTTATGCGTTGGCCCACACAGCATCCACCGCATCTGTGATCTGCAGGAGCACATGAAGGGCCTGAGCCTGCAGACCCAAAGCGGCAGGATCTCCATGACACAGGGCAACGACAGTACCAGTGAGGGCCCGCACCAGCAGTGCAGCAGAAAGCAGAGGACTTGAACCAGACCAATGACTCTTTGCAATGAGCATTTGCAAGTAGAGATTAACGGGAAAAGAGGTTGCTGTGTGACTCACCGTGTCACACTACACCTTCCGTGAGGGGACCGATGTTTCCTTTTTCCTATTTTATTTCTTTTGGGCAGGGGTGTTGCAAAGGCAGAGGGCTGATATGAAGAGATGGGGAAATGAATTGGATTGAGATGCATGATGTGAAAGACACAAAGAATAAATAAAAACAAAGTTAAAAACGAAAATAAGTCTCAAAGTAAATAAAATAAATCTAAGAATTGAAAGTGGAGAAAATAGTTGACTTTCAAAAAACAGATCCATCTTACAATTTTAACAATTTCAACTTACCCAAACTTTGTAAACCCAAGACTTGGAGCAGATTCCAAACGGTTAAGACATCCAGTACTTTCTAATAGATGACGATTTGTTCGTTTGGGGGCAGGATTTCACCAAGCTTTAAGACCATTTTCAATTTATAAATTTCACAATTGTATAAGTAGAAAGAAATATTTATATTCTCCTAGAGAAATTTATGCTTCTCTCTATAAATCCCAGTTCATGAATTCATGTATATGAACTTATCTGAAGCTTCACGGAGACAGAATAGCTTGTTTTATAACACACTTACAAAGTAGCGTGTGCATGTCCTGTGCAGCGCTGTGAACGTTGAGACTAACGTTTGAGTTTCCTTTTGAGCTGTTTTTAGGATCCCTGTGAAACTGATTGAGTGTGAAAGCAATGGGAAGGGCTCCTGATGGGTAACTTCTCACGGAAGATGCACACGAGGGCAGAACACTTGCATCTATATTATAAATAATTGGTTTTTCTGCAGAATGCCATGGTGGCTGTAACACGTGGAGCTTTGATTTTGTGTTTCTTCATCCTCGGCCTCTCACAGCATGGCCCAGTCTCTGCTTCAAGGCCCCAGATGAGCATCATCTGCAGACAGCAGGAGAAGGCTTAGGGGATGCTGTACCCACAGAAATCTTCTCCAGTAGCTAGCCAGACAGCACAGCAGCCTGCAGGGTGGGCATGATTTCCGCCATACTGAGATCAAATGGTGTGTTGATTAAAATAATCAGATGTTGGGCCGGTGAAGGCAACGGTTACTGCTGCCAAGCTGAAGACGAGTTTGATCCTCAGGCCCCACATGGTGAAAGGAGAGAGCCAACTCTTCCAGTAAATAAAAACTACAATAAAAATAAAATAAAAACAACCGAGCCATTTCTCTGTAATCTGGCTGCTTGAAGTGAAGATAGTTTATGAGAATGAATGTGTGCCTGGAGTTTGAAGAGAGCATGACTGGTACCCAAGCCGGGGCACTGTCTGCATCCTCTACGCCATCACTTGTCACACACACACACACACACACACACACACACACACACGCACGCGCACGCGCACGCGCACGCGCACGCGCACGCACACGCACACGCACACACACACACACACACACCTATTTTCAGGTTTGTATTGTTATGTTGAGACAGAGGCTCATATTGCTATTCACATTGTACTGAAACATATGATATAGTCCACCTGGCTTTAATTAGCAGGAAGATTCCTGCATTGGCCTCTCTGTAATGACAGGCATAAGCCATCATACCTGGCCCATGTATAGGAAGAGGATTCTGTATGTACTACAGATACTGTGTACTGAACATATTAAACCACACAGCAGACAGAGGCAGAACCATGGAAAGTATTCACTCTCCTGCCTGGAAAAAAAAAAGCCCTCTTCTTAAATCTCCAGCATCTTGGGATCCACTTAACTCCTGCAAACATATGCAAATCTGCAGATCGGCGATGTCTCTAAAGGTAGGATAAGGAGTAGAAAAGAGAAGCTTTGTTTATACTGTATTTACCAGCAGTTGCTGGCTCCATGTCATGTCTGGCGCTACTGAAGACAATCTTAAGGTTGGCAGAGGTTCCAAACACTCCTGAATGCATCTTCTGTGTAGTGAGATCCAGACAGCCTTTTCACGCATTTTCAATACAGCTCCTCAAGTGGGTGTTTCTAGAACAAAACAATTGATGCTCTCATGCAGCCTTGGGCCTCCCAGCTGGGTGCAGGGGACTGGACAGGAGAGGGCATTTTCCAGGTAGGTTGTGTGGGTTAGAACTTTCCAAGAAGGCTAGGCTGGCTGGCTAGAGAGCCCTAGGGATTCAGCTGTTTCCATCTCACCAGTATTGAGATTACAAACATAAGATACCATGCCCAGTTCATTTTTGTTTTTGTTTTGTTTTCAAGGGTTGTAGGCACTGAACTCAGGTCCTCAAACATGCAAGGCAAGCATTTTACCAACTGAGCCTTCTTCAACTCCTAGATCCCTGTTTATGACAACTGAAACTATTGATCAGTGTAATCATAATATCTCCTAGCAGAAAGCCCTCATTTAATTGCCATTTAATGTTCCAGTCATTAAGAAAGCATGTGCTGGGGTCTGAGCTCTGAGTTGCAACGGCTTCCAGCGGCTGAGCATTCCGTGACGAGCTTGTGGCAGATCCTACTTCGGATCTCCCTGACCCTGATCCTGCCTAGAGCTGGTTCCAGGTCTCCTTTGCTCCAGATCCCACACAGCTCTGCAGCACAGCATGACCACACCCAGCTCATGGCTGTGACTGCACAAGTGCTCGGAAAGGGTGACAAAACGGAGTGTCACATGTGGGTGGAATCAGAATTGCCACTGTGTCATCAGGAAAAGTGAAATGGACAGGAAACCTGTTTCGTTTTGTTTTTAACTCATCCAGCATCCATTATACCACATCTTGCAAAATGGGAGCTGCACAGTTCCCTGTCTCGCAGCCTCCCCCTGGAACTCCTGTTAAGTTGTGCTTCAGAGTTAGACTGCTCTACGCCGGATGTGTGAAGAGTCATGAGGACTGAATCTTGCACCCCTGATTTCATCTTCCTGTGAGAGGTTCCCTTCTAAGACAGTGATTTCGCTGCCGTGCACAGCCTTCATTCTCCTTCACCTGTGAAGGATTTTAGAGCTGGACCTATCTCTTGGCTACCGCAAGTTCTTCTGCAAAGAGTATAGACATTGTTTCTAATTAAGATCCTTAAATTTTGTTGTACATGCGACCCGAGTGGAAGCTACAAACACCGTTTTTGGCATGTTGGGAAAACTCCGTCTTATCCTTTAAAATGTTGGTGTCTGTACCATTTTACCCCTAACAAACACAGAGATCCTAGCTCGCTCTCTGCACCCTCCGAGAACTTGTTATCCTGTCCCTCTCCCCACATCCGTTCTAATGGCTATAAGAGGATGCCTTGTGATCTGCAATGTGTTTCTCTGCTGGTACCCGATATAGAGCAGATGCTTATCAATAGCAAGTGTGTCTTCCTGCAGAACTGATTGCGTGTGGGGCTGGGAGGACTTAAAGCATTTCCACTAAAGACAGGAACAAGATAATGGAGTCCAACTTCTCCACTCTTCTTCAGCATTACAAGTCTCAGTTACATCAATAAGAAGAGATTTAAAGAAGAGAATACAAAGGGGAAAGGAAGAAGTCTAAGCATCTCTCTCTGAAGATAAGAGAAGCCTATTCATAAGAAACCCTGAGGACTTTATCAGAAATCTCTCAGACACTCAGCAAGGTGGCACGTTACAAAATTAACACATAAAAATCAATATCCTTTCTATGTATCAATGACAATCCTACTGAAAAAAAATCAAGAAAACGATCCCAAGCACAGAACAACAACAACAACAATAATAATAAATAATAATATACAAGAAACCTAACTATGAATGTGAAAGACCTCTACAATGGAGAATTTACAACATTAAAGAAAGAAATTGAGGGAAACTGGAAGATGGAAACGACCCCGCCCCATCCATGCTGATGGATCAGAAGAATCAATATTGTGAAATGGATTCCAAGAGTAGTCCTCAGACTTGATGCAACTGCCATCAAAATTCAGTGACATCGTCACAGAAATGGGAAGGCCACCTTAACATTTGTGTGGAAACACTGAAGACCTGTGCATTCGAAATCAGAGTAGAAGTTAGACTTTATTGCTGAGCTACAGAAGCTTCTCATGGATTCTACACACAGACTCCTCTCTGGGTCTAACTCTGCAAAGGTTTCTCCCACTGTGTGTTTTGCTTCTGCCTTCTGTTGATGGCTTCAGTGGGCCTGCAAGGTTTCTCAGGTTGGATGTGATCAAGTTGATCAGGTTGGCTTTTGTCACCTATGCCTTTGATGTCACCCCCCACCCCAAAATTCAAATCCAAATCCTGAGGTTTCTCGCTTATAAGAGTTTTACAGCTTCAGGTCTTATGTTTTATTATGTAATTGACTTTTATAGTTGGTGTAAGGCAAATCTCTGATTCTACTCCCTCCCTCACGTGATTATACAGTTTTCCCAACTACTGTTTTTAGGAAAATATGATCATTTTTTTTCACCATGTCATCTTAGTACCCTTATCAGAAATCATTTGACCACATACACCATGGTTTACGTCTGGGCTCACAGCTTATCCTGTTTTCCGCACAGCATGACTTCCCCTCTGTACTCTGTGCTTTCTGTTACTGTGATAAAACACCATGACCAAAGGCAACTTCAGGAGCAAAGAGTTTGTATTGCTTGGACTTTCCATCACCAATCACAGCCCCTGACTGAGGGAAGTCAGGGCAGGAACTCAGGCAAGGCAGGAGCCAGGAGGCAGGGGACTGGAGTAGTAACCATGAGGAACAGGGCTTGCTGGCTTGCTTCTCATAGTTTGCTCAGTTTTCTTTCCTTTTTTTCAAACATTCCAGGTCCACCTTTCCAGGAGTGGTACCACTCATAGTGGGCTGGGTCCTCCCACATCAATTATTAATCAAAAAAAATGTCCCCATAGATTTGCCAATAGGCCAGTCTGACGGAGACATTTTCTCAACTGAGGTTCTCTCCTTTCAGATGACTCTAGCTTGTGTCAAATTGGACAACAACAACAAACCCACTAACTAGCATATCATCAATGTCTTCTGTGGATTATTTCAACACTATTTTTTAGTTTTCTGTAAGCAAGTATGTCATCTGGAGAAAATTTCTTCAAATATTCTATTAGTGGAAATATTTTCTTAATTTCTATTTGAAATTCTCACTGCCGTTGCACAAAAATGTCTCTCAGTTTTGTGTGTTGATTTTGCATCTTGCTGCTGAAGTTGTGCATTAGTTTTGACAATGTGTGTGTGTGTGTGTGTGTGTGTGTGTGTGTGTGCATGGTCAAGCAACTGCATGAGCATGTGTGTATTTCTGTGATACTTATGACACTGTGCAATCTGAGAGCCTGAGTAATATTACCTTTCTCTTTCCAATTCATGTGCCTTTATTTCATTGCCCAATTGCTCTGGCTAGGATTCCTAGTTCTGCATCAGTAAAAGTAGCGAGAATGAACACTCTAGTTTGTAATATGAAAGTCATTCACTGTGAAGACTGAAGCCCCCCTGACTTTTCAAACTGATTTTTATTTATGTGGATGCTGCTTCCTTCTGTTCCTCGTTTGGTTTTGACGTCAAAGTGTGTTGAGAAGATGCTCTGCTGTGCCACTGTGTAGCTTCATCTCTTTATTCTGTTTATGTGGTTTATTACCAGGTAATTGCTTTCGTTTATTTCAGTTACACACATAGCATGAGACACTCATGTACTGGCGGTGAACTGCCTCGGTGACCACTCTTCTCCTTCTAGTGTTGGTACCGTTCCTTGTAAGCCAGCTAGCCTTTTCTCTCCCACATCTGCCAGGTTTTCACTCCTGTATGAAACATTCAGTATGGCCTTTCTTGAGTGAAAACAAAGCTTCACGTCTCCCAACACACGAAATGGACATCAGTGAGTCTCAGATGTGATAGCTGCATTGAGAAAAGCGCTTCATCTTGGATGACTTCCTGTTCCTTGGAGGAATGTCTTTCCTCTCTCCTGAGGAGATGGTGGCATTGCCCCCTTCACAGCAGGCAAGCGCCCTGCCACCCAGTGCTTTTACATGGAGGATGCAACGGCCGATGACACAGCTCACAAGGGTGTGCTGCTTAGGGGCCGTTCTCTGTCTTGTTGAGCCCCTGTCCCATGTATTCTTATTTTTAAGGAGTTAGTTATAATAAAAGTCAGATTTTTTCCATTATTTCTCAAGGCAAACTGAGGTTCATCTATTTGTTCCAGGCTTTTGTCTCAGACGAAATAAAGCCATATTTACCCCCTCAGGTTCAAAGGGCAGCTTCTAACCCACAACCCCAATCCAGAGAGCATGCTGCATTCTTTCTCCTGGGCTACCTTAGGGGTAGCATAGCTGTGAATGAATTGGGACTCAGGGAAAGCAGACAAACACAGATGCTGGACTATCCAACAGCCTTTAGAACTGCCGAGGACAGATCCTGAATGTTTGTGACCCAACATGAGCTGTGATGTGTAAAATGATGAGGGTAAGGAGATGCAGTATGCAGGAATGGACCACAACAGAGGAAACTGTTTACGACGTCTACGTGCCGCATGCTGGCCGTTCCTTGATGTATTTCTCCTTCTTTCTCTTTTCTTTCCTTCTTCCGTCTGGTCTGGGTTCTCCTGGTTTCCTTCTCTCTCACCTCTGCCATGCCCGCTGGCCAGCATGTGTATTTTCCCTGAGAGCTGAAGTCACCAAGGGCAAAAGTGGGCATCTAGTCCAAGTTTCAGTCTTCTCTTGCGAACAGACCCAGAAAGCCCATGCCACTTGGGGGCCACGGACTTTTTGACAGTAGCGAACTTCCAAGTGAGTCTGAGAATTGAAAGCGTGACCTGTTTCAGCATTCATTTCTCACTTGGAAAAGTAATTTAAAAATCTTCCATTAGAACAACGTAGTAAAGATTCTTCATAAGAACTGTGCGGTTAAAATATAACAGAGCCTCTATTTGGTTTATAATATAAACCTAGGGATCAACAAACATCCAAACAAAAAATAAATATTGCTGAAATGACCAGATTGTCTTGAAACCAATGCCTAATATACCTGGGCTTCAGATGTACCTCTGCCTCGTGTCTCACTGGCAATGAACAGGTTGGGAGGGAAAACTATCTTCTCTCTTATTTTCTGTCATCAGAGAGTGGCTACTGGGGTAGTGTATTTGATTTCATTTGGTACAGAAATAACATGCCTATTGATTTCTGCTCTGGCTACCCATCAGCGCAGGATGCAGCATAGATTTGCTGTTCACACGTTCTTGGTACATCCTGTGAGTGGTCCTCCTAATGACACACAGTGCAGCGTGGGTTTCCTGTTTATTCCTGACACACGCAGTGTCTGGACCTCTCGTCAGCACAGGGACTCAGCATGGATTTCCTGTCCACTCTTTCTTCATACACCAGTGGCTGGATCTCCAATCAACCCAGGACTCAGCATCGATTCCATGCTCACCGTCAGTGTACCCAGTGTTTGACCCTCTGGTCAGCTAGGCACATAAAAAGCATTTCTTGTTCACTCTCTCTGGTGCATCAGTGGCTGGATCTCCTATCAGCACAGGACCCAGTATGAATTTCTGTTTCACTATTTCTTGGTACACTAGTGGATGGGCTTCCCATCAACACAAGGACTCAGGATGCCTTTCCTGTTGTCTTTCCCTTGGAACACCACGTGGGTGGGTCTTCATCTAGCTTTAGACCATGCCTTCAGGTACAGCAGGTAAGAGGACTACGGAGGATGTGCCACCTCTCACTACCTCTTTGCTCTGGCAGTGAAACATCCTGCTTCTTTTTAAATACAAACATAAGCTGTGATGTCCATTTGGAAAGAAAGCTCCAGAAAGTGGATTGTGCAGCACGAAGCCCTGGCTGGTCACAAAGGGCCTCATTTCTGTACATATGGCTTCTGTAGCCAGACAGAAATTGGTTCGTGTACTTCCCAGATCATGTGTTTGCTGTATCATTTGAAGATGTTCAATAGGTTGTAGTTTTCAGTGTGCCGATCTCTACAATGAGGCTAGCAATGCTGTGTATGCCAGGCTACTCTCAGGACCATTAATAGTGTGTGCAAGCCACTGGGCATGGACAGTGCCTTATTCTCAGAATATAGTTTGGTATTTTACTCAATATACGCAGGCTTTCCCCTGTATCCTGTATGGGGAGTGGGCTGTTAGAAAAATTGTGTAAAGAAGTCCTTGTCTTTGTCACAGGATACAAAGGTTGGCCAAATTTAACAAGTAGAAATACAGAAGGGTTCTTAGTTATATTTGGATTTCAGAGTGCTGATAAACGTTTCAGTATCTCCTACTATATTTGTAAATATATGTGTACATATATATATGTACTTTAATACACTACTTTAATACTAAAAGATTATTGGTTGCATGGCTAAAATTGGAATTTCACTGCGTGTTCTGTGCTTTCTATGGCCACCCCAGTAGTAGATTGTATTAAATGAATAGTTTCTTTCCTTTTTTTCTAGACTATTCTAAGGTCTCCTATTCTTCCTCAACAGTATCCAACTGTTTCACGAGAGATTATCATTGCAGCAACAGTGAGTTAGATCGGTAGCCTGGGCATAAAACGCCCTCATTATCTGAACATTTCTTGCTCTGGTTTGTAAGTGGGGACAATGGCACTGTGGAGAATATGCCTTGCCTTGCACATTCTTATGGTAAAGCAAGCGACCGAATAGGAAGGAATGGGACACATGGCCAGCATGTCACGTGTGCTCATGTGTTAACAACTGTTTTGCCTTCATTCAACCACACGCATGCTCTTAGTTTCCTGAGTGCTCACCATTTGTGTGCCTTTCCGTGGATGTCAATTTACAGTCACCATCGGCCTGCTCGCAGCTGTAGTGTTGATGCCCAAGCTTGGTCCTGGCTGTGCATACCAGGAAAGTGATGGTTGTGTTGGAGGCATTCCATGAAAACCTACAGCTTCTTAGGACAAGAGATTTCACAAGCCTAGCAGGGAATCTCAAACAACAGGATAGAGCCTCTCTCTGGGAAGAAAATTCTTCCAGGGCTCAGGGAGTAGATGGGATAGTCCGGGTTTTATGAAGGCGAACACAGGAACATGATCAAGCTGTGTCAGTCCCTGGAGTGCTTGTATTACTGCATACCTGAGAAGACAAAGAACAATTTTTATGAAAACTAGAGTTATCTATTGGTTAGTCCTGGTGGAGGCAGCCTACAACTCCTGATCCCTCCGTCAACAAACCTCGTATAAACCACGGGCTGGATTCAGCTCAAGAGCTCTGTCTAAAATGGAATTTGATTTGTTTCTATGAGTTTTTCACTTATACTTCCAAGGTAGTGTGTGAGGTTTTGATACTCACAACCACTAATCTCTAAATCAGGTTGAGTGTAGTTGGACTTTCCTCTGGGCCGCCAGCTCATAAATAATGACACAGAGACTTATTATTAATTATGAAAGCTTGGCTTTTAGCTTAGGCATGTTTCCAACCAGCTCTTCTAGCTTCAGTTAGTCCATATTTCTATGAATCCACGTCCTACGGCGGAGCCTCTGCCTCTCTCCTATTCTGTGTCCAATGCATCCCACGTCTTTCTGGCTGGTGGCTCTTGGGCACCTTGGCTCATCTCCTACTTCCTCTCTCTCTGCCCAGAAGCCCGGCCTATACCTCCTGCCTAGCTATTGGTCATTCAGTTCCTTATTAAGCCAATCACAGCAATTCATCTTTCCACATCGTACAACTATCCCACAATAGTTGAGCATATCTATGTCTGCAAATGTTTATTGTTTTTATAGAGAAAACATCCACAGTCCTCCTAGCTTTTTAAAATACTAGTGACATTATTGACATCAAGAACTCTCCTTTTGTGACCTTCTGTGGGTGGTGTGACAACGCTGTGCATGCGTGTGGTGCTTGTGCCTATGTGGCTAGAGGTGTGCACACTCTTGGAGACTAGAGAGGATGTGGGGTGTGCTGCTCCATAACTCTTATTCTTTTGAAATGGGGTTCTTACTGTAGAGTGGTGGCCAGCAAGCCCTTGCCATCTTTCTGTCTCCATCCTCCACAGTGTTGAAGTTGCTTTTTCATGGGTGCAAGAATCTGAACTCAGGTCTTGTCTTCATGCTTATGTGTCAAGTGCTCTTACTCACGGAGCCTTCTCTCCAGTCCCAAGAACTCTCATCTGGACATCACTAATAACATACAGAGGACGTGCATCTCAGCACTGCCGGGGCAGATCAGCACCATTGTTAATCTGGATGCGTGGTGTCAGTGTCTGTCCTCAGCAGCGCCCTAATCCCAGTATCTTGCATGAGACAGGAGGCAGAAATCACACCAGAGTGAGCGGGGAAATGAATGGCTTTGGATCAGAAAATGCCAGTTTCCAAATGAAGATGATTCAGGAATGCTTTAGCCAATTAATTTTGTTCACATGCTTTACATAAACACAATATATCTGTGACAATAACACAGCTCTAGGGGAGTCAAAGAGGCTTTATAAATGTAGATAGCTTAGCAAATCAAAGTGACACAGAAGCCTTCATCCTGTCACTTCGGTTGGTAGCAGTATTTTTGCAGAGGTAGAGGATTTGGTGTGACTGGGATGGGTGACAGTTTATAGCCTTCAGACAAGAGGCTGTGCATCGCTAGTCTCCGGAGAGCTTTGATTTAATGAAGGGATGGACAGCAGCCCTGCTCCAGGGACCGGATCACTCTGGTCTGTCATATCTAGTGCAGGCTGCTGTGAGAGGCTCCTTGCTCCGACACTCGCATAGAAGTCGAGGCAGAAGTGAGTCTGCCAGCTGGATCTGCCCTTTGCAGCTGAGGTCACATGCTTTCCCTGACTAGAAACGAATGCTGCCATGCTAAGCTGCAGGTGTTGGCTAGCACTGCTCTATCCTGTCGGGCCAGCACGTGGAGGGCTGTACATAGTTGTGTGGTCAAGAATCAATTCAAGGATACCAGACTTTGAACTTCCTGTGCATTTTTATGACCCGCCAGCCTGTCTGAAACAGGAGCTCTGGGCTCAGGGAAAGACCCTTCCTCAACACCTGTAGTGATTTAGGAAGACAGCCAGTGTCGAACTCTGACCTCCTTACATGTGTGCATGGGTGAGTGTACTGTACCCACAAACTCTCAAGTGCATACACCACATATGCAGACAAACACACACAAGGGGAGGGAGAGAGAAAGAGAGTCTTTAAAAAGGAAGGGGACTCAATTCGTACAACCTTTTATGGGAGCTAACTTTTACTTTCTTTACTCTTGTTCTGTGTTATTTTGGGGCACAAGTTACATGTAGTTTTCTAACATATTTTAAGTTAATCACCAGGTTCCCCTTGGACCCTCAGGGATTGGTGCTCTGAAACTGAGCACAGCTTCAAGTGAGGCCACCTGTGTAGCAGGGTTCAGGCCCATGGGAGCAAAGGGAGCCAAATAGCCTGAGGGGCTGCCACAGAGTTTCATCCACGTACCTCATCCTGAGGACAAGAATGAAGTCCGCCGTTAGAGAGTATTTTACTCATAGTTTCCCCTCATGGGGCTGCTCGTGCCAATTGTTGGCTAGGGATGAACTGCAGTTGATTTGCCAAGCGTTCTTGAAGAGAAGAAAGGCACAGGAGACTGAGTCTGTTCAGAATGGTACATTGTACACCTCCTGCACTATTCCCATGGGCTCCACCCCATGGGGAGGAGTAGAAGGGAAACTATGAGGAACATTCTGGCCAGAAAGCAAGGACAGAATGTGTAGGAAAGGCATGCATACCAGCATTCTGAGGATAGTTCACTTCGCATTCTTATGATAGATAGTCTTCTCTCAAGGTCTTGTGGAAGAACATATTTTCATTATGCAATTCAACCTTGAGTGGCCTTTATTCCCTCAACATCTCCTTCCCTATAAACACATTTGTATTTCCTATTTCAATTAATTTCATTGACTTTTAGATTAAAATAACTGAAAGCTGCTTTAATGTGCTTTGAACGGGAACAAGAAAAACTGCTTAAAACATCAAACTAGTTGCTTGATGTTTAAACTTTACTAGGGAAAGTACCATGTTGACCTTCCCAGGCATCCTCCTTCCTCTTTATCCACATGGGTTTGGATCACAATCGTGGCCACCATTGTGTCTGCTCTGACCTTTCTGACTGTCAACTTGATCACCAGGAGCTAGATTCCAGGTGTGTTTCCTGCTTTCCATCAGAGTGACCCTGATATATTAGTGCCCCCCACTCTCCTACTTCTAAGGTGAACAGTGTCCCCCAGCCCTAGCCTTCAGTTTCACAATGTGTATGCAGAAGTTCCACAAGATATTCAAAGTGCCAGGATCAAAGCTGGCATGATACCAGTGGGTAGTGAGAGAAACAGTCGCTTTGTGCAGAAGAGAAGGAGCCTCAACCCTGAGTTGTTAGACTCTCAACACCTATGGTGTTGGGACAGGGACACCTGGGGACATAAAAACGACCTATATACATCATATTAGCAAGGAAGCATTAGAGAGAGGCAGGAGTTAGGTTACCAACCTGGTGGTTAGAAGGAAGATTCTGAAATTTATTCTACATGTAATCTGGGTGGTTGAATGGTGTGACATTTACGTTTAGGAATATTTTTGAGACATGGTGAGGATATTGGGAGTGGCAAGGCTGTAATCCAAAGCCACTGTTCCAGGTGCAGTGGGATGGTGCAGAACAGACGTAAGTGTGTGCCGAGAGAGATGACAGCTGGCAGTGGGGTCTTTTAGGAGGCAGCCTTTGGCATGGCCATCCAGCAACCCGGCATTTAGGGACAACATCTTACCAAGTTGACTGTGGGCACTGGAAGACTACTGAGAACATTGGGGCCCTGGTTTCCTCAGAGTAATTTCCCGAGTGAGCCAGACGCTGTTGAAGCTGGTCGATCATTTAGTAATCCTGTGTGCCCTGCCCTCTGTGATTCAGCAGCACTGAACCTGTTCAGTCTCTGAAGGTAGGATGCAGGTGTGCCTCCCTTACCGCCTGTTCCCTCATCTAATACAGCCCAATAGCAGAGACACTCATCTGTTCTGCGACTGTAAGATGTCATTTTTACCTTTATGTCTCTCCAAAATGTACTGCCTTTATGATTTCACCCAACAAAGTCTCATATTAAGCCTTTCCCCTTGTGTCTGTTTCCATCACCATTGGGAAAGGTCAGACACAATTGGTTTACAGAGAGGGTTCCAGCTGATGGTTGCCTGGTCCCATCGCTTCTGTGCCTTCTGGTAAAATGGTACATTGTGGTCAGAGTTTGTGGTAGAGAAACCTCAGCAAACCAGAGAGAAAGACAGAAAGAATCAGCAAGGCCTTAGAGGTGCTTGACACTGCCTAGGGTCACCTGAGGACAGAGTCTCAGCCAGGGTTACAGAGAGCAGATTGGCCTGTGGGCATATCTCTGGGGGATTGTCTTGACTGTTCATTGATTCAGGAAGTTTATCCCATGTGATTAGTATCATTCCCTGGGGATGTGGTCCTCGGCTGTAGAAAACTAGCTAAGCAGGAGCCTGTGAGGGAGGAAGCAAGCGGCGTTCCTCCCTTGTTTCTGTTTTCAAGTTCTCACTTGAGTTTCTGCCCTGACTGTGTTCCAAAAGTGTAAGATTAAATACACCCTTTCCTCCTCCAAGTTGTTTTTGGTCAGAGTATTTTATCACAGCGGCAGAAACCACACTAGGACATGCTGGCCTCCCCTAGACTTTGCACGCTAAAGGCAACCAGCACTCCACATCCTCACACTGGGACCCGGCCTTTGCCACAAAGTTCTTTTGGGATTAAAGAGTAGCAACAGTATGTAAGTCTCTCATCTCTGGTGTTGGGGACTCTGGGCACAGCTTAACTCTCAATGGGACAATTCCCCTGCCTCTGTCTGGGGGTGGGGGTGATCACTGGAAATACTTGGTCTGTGGCTTTGGTGTTTTGTAGGTGGTTGATCCCAGAGATGAGTGGTCTCAGGATAAGCCAGGAAAGTGAGAGAAATCTAGCCTGGCTTTAGCTCTTGTCTCTCCTGGGCCCAGCTTGGGAACTCTGTGGTGTGATTGACAGCAGTGTTCCTTACTGCAGAGGAACAGTTCTCTGTTTCCCTAAGATAGTCATGCTTGGCTGGGAAGCTCCAGTTTGGAGGAGGACAGTCACTTTAGGCATCTAGAGTGAGGTAGTTCTTGATGGCTGAGAGTGATGCTTTGGGGACAGGACAATTTAAGTCACTAGCAGAGAGACCTAAATGGCTTAGCTGAGACCATAAAGCATGTGTCTGGGAGAGCCAATAACAGCAACCATTCATAGCTATGCCCTCACCCTTGTGGTCAGTATCACGAAAAACCTTACTATTAGCTCCCTGGAAGATGGTCCACAAGTACCAATCAAACAGCTCCAACTGGAGTCACCTAAAGGTCCTCAAGGACAAGTGCTCTCATGAGCAAGGACTCTGCTCTTTCTCAGCCCCACCTGGCAGAAGCCCACTCCCTCAGCCCCTTGCTCTTGGCCTCTCAGCTCCTTCCAGCAGCTTTTCCATTGTAGACTTGGCAATTAGTCTCTGAGTCCCAGGAAAAATATTAAAATCAATATTTCTGCTTGCTGCTGCTGCCCCTGTCCCTACAGAATCTTTCAAGTCACAGTGAAGGTTGACATGAACGATAGGATGAAGATAAGCTCCTCCTGTGTTTACGCCATGTTTGGTCACCTCTCCTTGGGCGGGGAAGGGGGTCATGCCTAAGGCTTGCTGTTCTCTGTGAACTCTGAAGAAGGTCATAGCCTTCTTCCCTGATGAGTGTGGCACATTGTCTGGCAAAGGTGGTGATGGTCTACTCCTTGATGACATAATAATAACTGAGATGAGCTGGGCAAGCTTGAGCTGGCGCTGCTCCTGGTGGGTGATGCAGGTCTCTCTGCTGGAAGAGTCCTTGTGGTCATGAGCACTGGTCAGACTTTGGTCCCATGGAGATATTCATATGATCACCTTCGTAAACCACCCCTCACATCTGCTTCATTACTACCTGTTGTGAGGTGACCTAACTTGCTTCTCTGATACTGTGATTAAAATCATAATGAAAAGCAACTTGGGGAAGAAAAGGTTAATTATAGATGACCATCCAACATTGGAGGAAGCCAGGGCAGGGGTTCAAGGCAGGAGGTCAAAGCAGAAACTAAATCAGAAACCATGGAGTAATATTGCTTACTGTCTTGCTCCACTTGGCTTGCTCAACTACTTTTCTTCTATAGGTCAGACCTACCTGCCTAGGCATGGTACACTCACAGTTGGCTGCCCCTCCCTCAACAGCAACCAAAAAATAGAACCAAGAGAAGCCCACAGGCCAATCTGATGGAAGCAATTCTTTAACAGAAGATCCCTCTTCCCAGGAGTGGGTGTCAAGTTGACAATCAATGTTAGTCATTGTAGAGTGGCTTCTTACTTTAGCATTGCCCTCAACTCTGCAGCAAGACTGATCCTTTATGAAAACTGGATGTTCAATGCCACCAAATTGTACAGTCTTATTAGGTTTCCACAATATATATTTCCAAGTTTTCCCTTGTGTATATGTATACATGTGTGTGCACACACAATATGTAACACGTGATGTAGTAACACTGGAACGCATGATTTAAGTCACACTGGGCACATCATCTGCAAGCACATGAGTGAGCATTTGAAAAGTTAGGGGTCATTGAAAATAGATTATGGTAGCTTTTCCAGAGTACCGAATTTAGAGTGACTCTGTATGCATTAGTCCCAGTGTGGCTTCTGGGACTAATTGTGTATGTTTCATCATTTACTGACTTGCACACTTTTTTTGTCTAAACTTTTGTTTTGTTTTTAATTATGTGTATCTGTGTGTGGTATGTGCATGTGAGTGAAGGTGACTGTGGCAGCCAGGAGAGGTTAGTGGATCTCCTAGAGGTACAGGCAATTGGGAGCCATGAACATAGGTATTGGAACTGAACTCCGGTCCTTTGGAAGAGAAGCAAGCTCTCTTAACTGCTATGTCATCTCTCCAGCACCCGGTCTTCAAATTCTTGTGAAAATGCTCCAGCTACCTGAGAAGTGGTTTGTCATGACTTCCTTTAAACACACAGACCTCATGGGTGAGATAAATAATTCTGCAAGTGAATAGCATCCGTAGGTGTTTTCAGTATGTATGCATGAGGGAAGGGTTGGAAACAAACACTTATGACCTTGACCTTCTCCTGTTGCCAACTTTGATGGCAAAAGCAATCAGAGCAGGAATAAAGCTGATCATCTTTTAATACCTTCAGTGACTGGCTTCTGTCTCAGAGATTCTGTGCTGAGTACCTGGCCGTAGATCAGGTATGGGTCTAAGGTACCTCAACCCTGGTCCTCCTTCGAGCAGAGCAGGCTCAGTTAGCTGTGGCCACCACGCATGCTCATCCTGAGAAGTCACACTTAAAAGTGTAAACACAGAAAAGAACTGGCTCCACGAAGCCCATCAGAGCAGCCCTTGCTTGGGTGCCAAGCTTCACTGAAGACAGAATGTTCACTCTTGTCACTGCAAAGAAGTGGATGCAAACAATTATGAGCTCAGCATACCAGTTATGATAACTGTTCCTAGACAGAAACAAAGCCAAGGAAGCAATGATGTTAGAGAAATTTTGCTTGTAAAATTTGAAGAACAAGTTCCAGTTGTTACAAGAGGGATCCTGCCTGCTTTTCCCTGCACACAGAGCAGGCTGTAACAGATTTAACATCCGAAGATCACACTACATCATCATCTCATGGTTCTGGACACTGGAAGTCTAGCTGTGAGTCCTGGGGTGGGTGGGGGGGAGGAAGAATCCAGTCACTGAGGGTTTGGAAAAATTTGCTCCCTAGAGGGCAGAAGAATTGTACACGGTATCTCCTTTCTTGTGTTTTCTGAAAGTTCCATTATTTCTCTGTTTATGTGCTTTTGATTTTGTCTTTGACACTTGGTTTCTTCTCAAGGGGGTGATACTATTTGACTACGCTTAGGATTGATACAAAGCTGGTGACACACGAGGCTGCCAGGACATGCTCTGTGTGTGTATGTGAGTTTGTGTGTGTGAGTGTGTATATGTGTGAGTGAGTGTGAGAGTATTCCTGTGTAAGTGTGCATGAGTGTATGTGTGTGAGTGTGAATGTTTGAGTATGTTTGTGTGTGTGAGTGTGTACGTGCGGGTGGGAACCTGGCTCTATTTCTAGATAGGCTTGCCCAATGTTTCACTTGTTCCTCTTTTATCCACCTATGGTTCTGTATCTCCATAAAAAGTGTCTTCCATGTCTTAAATTGGGGTCAGCCTTTCCATATGAGGCAGAGAAATCTCAAGGATATCAAGTCCCTCAAGCCTCCCGGTTGCTTGGTTTTTCATTTACTTGTAGTTTTGCTATTCTTGTTGGTTAGCTTTTCTGTTGTTTTCTTCTTATTTCACTTTGTCTTGACTTCATCAGGGTCTGGCAAATATCCAGAGGAAGCCCTTTTGTTTTCGTCCTGAGATTCAGATGATAAGATAGGCCGTTAACTGACCATGTCCAGATATTATTAATCACACTTAAGAAATGTAAAATAACCCACATATTCTTTGCCTTTTCCTTAGAGCTCTCAACGGTTTAGTTTTTTCGCTTTGTAACCTGTAACAGGCCCTTTAAAAGACAGCTGGGACCTCCTCACAGCTGTGTCTGTGGTTAGCTACAAGCTAGCTGATGAGTTTTGCTACAGATCTTCAAACAGTACCTGTATCCCTGAGAATTCCCTTGTAGTTTCTTTTTAGTTACTAACAAGTTGCTAATGGATGGAGGTACACATGCCTGGGGTTTTTGTAACAGCAAGCGGAGGAAGAATATAGAGATAAAAATAAGAATGTTTAAGAAATAAGATTGGAAGAATGTAGAAGAAATAAGAATGATGGGACGGAAAACTAGAGCCAAGAAATTATAGACAATTGGGACAAGAGAATTTGAATTCAAGAAGAAATAAAGACAATGACCCTCTGATACTGTGTGAAGTTATTATAGAAACCGTTCAATACCTGCTCCTAATAAACAGTTCTCTGAGGAGCCCTGGGCAGGAGCTGAGAGCTTGTCTCTTGGCCTTTACGCAGGGTCGTGTTGGATATGAGTGTGCTCAGTCAAAGTTATTCAGAGGATAATCTTTAGTCAGTCTTGACTTTCAGACGTTTGACCACGCTGTTAAAGTGAATTCAACATTTGTCCTGGCTTCCTTAGAAACCCTGTTTCCATTCTTGTTCACCTTGCCTCAATGCTAATAAGCATCATCAGAGGTGGTTAGCGAGATGTTTTAAAAACTGCTCTGCATGTTGACTCTATCAGGAGCTGTGGCTTCTGTCTAGGAGAGAGCCACTTAACATTGCATTTTATGAGTACGTGCAATTATATGCCTGAAAACCATACAAAGCACTAGCACAAATAAGGTCTAATACAGAATTCGGGAGCATTAACATTATCCTAGCTGCTGCCTGCTGCTCAGTGTCCCCAGATCTTATTAGCACCGATATGTCGCTGGAGAGGCTAGATGCAGGATAGCTCATCTGGCTCCTGCTGAAGCTCATTGTCGAGGATGGCTTCGGAGAAGACCATATTACAGGATTCACAGTGACTTCCAATTTAAGGCTCACTTTTACAATATTTCTTCTCGGAAGAATAATGATTTACTTTATAAGTCATAATCTCTCCAAGGCCTTCAGTAATCTCTCAAATGGGAAAAAGTGGACTTTAGTAATTTACACAGCTCAGAGAAATTGCAAAGAAGTACTGTAATTTCTCTTAATGTGGTGTTAACACCCTTTAGAGAAAAACAGGTATTTAATCTTTTTAATTAAAATCACTGAAGATTTAGACAGAAAAATCTGACTTAAGCCTGGGATGTTATGACTTTGGCAGTTAATTCTCTGCTTTCATGGAGCCTTGTGTGTCTTCTGTACTTACTGTGAGAGAAATCTAACGTGTACATATGGTTGAGCACTGGCGATATGGTTGAGCACTGGCGGTGATATGGTTGAGCACTGGCGATATGGTTGAGCACTGGTGATATGGTTGAGTACTGGTGGTGATATGGTTGAGCACTGGTGATATGGTTGAGCACTGGTGATATGGTTGAGTACTGGTGGTGATATGGTTGAGTACTGGCGATATGGTTGAGCACTGGTGATATGGTTGAGCACTGGCGATATGGTTGAGTACTGGTGATATGGTTGAGTACTGGTGATATGGTTGAGTACTGGCGATGATATGGTTGAGCACTGGTGATATGGTTGAGTACTGGTGATATGGTTGAGTACTGGTGGTGATATGGTTGAGTACTGGTGATATGGTTGAGCACTGGTGATATGGTTGAGCACTGGCGATATGGTTGAGTACTGGTGATATGGTTGAGTACTGGTGATATGGTTGAGTACTGGTGATATGGTTGAGTACTGGTGATATGGTTGAGTACTGGCGATGATATGGTTGAGCACTGGCGATATGGTTGAGTACTGGCGATATGGTTGAGCACTGGCGATGATATGGTTGAGTACTGGTGATATGGTTGAGCACTGGCGATGATATGGTTGAGTACTGGTGATATGGTTGAGTACTGGTACAACTAACCCTTAAGGAATATGCGGCATCTTTGTCCAGATAAGAACCAGTCTTACTTTCTTTGTTTCTATGACCAAGTACAAAACAAATGGAGCTTAAGGAGGAGGGCTCACTTAACTCACATCGAGAGTCCAGGCCACTATGCGAGGATGTCAGTGGCAGGAGCATGGCGCTGGTCACATTGCATCCACAGTTGGGAAACAGAGCCACGAATGTTGACGCACAGAGTTTTCCTTCTGCAAGCCAGCCCCCACCCCATGGAATGGTGTCACCAATATTTAGAATTTAGACTTCCCAGTCTGTAAAACACCACACAGACATGCTCAGAGATTGCTTTCCATGGTGATTCTATATTCTGTCAAGTGGAAAATTGATAGAGGGTAAACCATACAAGGAATATGCATCTGTGTTTCAGATCACAGCATAAAAGTGTTGATGGATTTCTGTACATAAAGAGGATGATAAGAGTAAATCTGTTCATGGGACATGTGTAGACAGAATAGCCAGAATGGACAGATGACTAAAGCTTCATGAAGTTCAAGTTCAAACCCAAAGCCACCCTGTTCCCCACTGAGCCCACCAGCTCTTCGCTCATGTGCCACTAGCAAGTATTTATTTTATGGCCCTCCATGTGGAAGGCAGGTCATTGCATGTATAAAAGTAAATAAGACATAGTGCAAGAGAGGGGACAGTCAACCTGCAATCATTGCTAGTGGAAGGCTCAAGACACCGAGGTGATGTTACTGTGTTATATAATTTTTTGTGGGCTCTCACAGTCCTTAAGAGAATAGCCATTTACTGGAGAGAAGAAGAAGTAGGAGAATGGTAGCTGAATTAATATTTCCAGCAATTTCTGTGATGAGCCCAAACATAGTCATTTTGAACTATTTATGCAAAGTAACATTGTAAGCATTGGTGATTATAAAACTGAAATAGTGATTGACTCTGGAGGACATCGAAGATTCCATGCTTCCTGTAGTACCAAACACTCAGCCAAGATGTAATGCTTTTAAAAACGTTTTGCACTTCTTCATTTGTTATTTTGTATATGCATGTCCAGGGTAGGAGTGCAAGTGCCATGTGCATGGAAGTGTAAGTCAGTGGATAACGTGGGAGTCAGGTCTCTTTGTCTACCCTGTGAATTCGGGGGACTGAACTCGAGTTGTCAGGCTTGGCTGCATCTTCTTTGCCCTCCGGGCCATTTTACTGTCACAAGATTTAATTATTTATATAAAAAATATGTTCACCCATCTTATCAGTGTGAGAATTTACTTTGTTCTTTATGAATGGTAAGATTATATGTATTCCAATGATTTATCTTAAAATAAATATCTTTATTATTTGTTTTAGCGAATGTTTGATTTGAAATAGCTATTTTCAGGTAAGATTGGCCTGGAGAGAACAAGGATTCAGAAGCCCTGATTTAAGCTGCTCATCATGAGTGTGCAAGAGTAAGAGAGCCGTGATATGAAGACTTCCAATTGACTATGAAAGCTTGGCCTTTGCTCAGGCTGATTCCCAACTAGCTCTTGAGACTTAAACTAACCTATTTATATTGGTCTACTTTCTGCTATGTGGCTTGTTACTTCTCCTCCATACTGTACGTCCCACTTCCTCCACATCTCGCTGGTGAATTCTCTGCCTCAGATTCTTCCCAGAGTGCCTATCCTTGCCCAGAAGTGGTACCTATCTTCTCCTGCCTTGCTATTGGCCATTCAGCTCTTTATCAAACCAATCAGAAGGTGCCTTGGCAGTGCCACATTCTCACAGTAAAAAATAAAAAAATATTATCCCACCACGGGGGAGAGGGGTTGATGAAGATATCCATCTTAGGACCGAGTATTCCAAAGTCTCTCACTCTCTGCACATTGTCCGGTTATGGCCTCTGTGTCTGTTTCCATCTACTTCAAGAAGTTTCTCTTATGATGGCGGAATGAGGCACTGTCCTATGGGTATAGCGTAATGTCACTAGGTGTAATTTTATTGCATGCTTGTTTAGCAGAATAGCCCTCTGGGTTTCCCTAGGCCCATGATCTATCTAGTCTCAGGTTCTTGGTCACTTTAGCAGTATCAGGTATGGGTTACATCTCATGGAATGGGTCTTAAATCCAATCAGAAAGTGGTCGGTTACTCCAATATCATTTGTGCCACTATTATACCAGTACCTCATGCAGGCTGGTTACTGTGGTAGGTTGCATGTTTTGTAGCTGGACTGATGATGACTTTTCTATTTTGGTAGCATGCAGACTCCCTCCTGGTACCATGAATGCTAGTCAGTAGCCTCGAGTTAGGCAACAGATAGATTTCTTTGTCTTCAATGAGATGTGTAAGTTTGTCTTTACCATCAGTTGTGGAGAGTAACCAGTAGCCTTTGTAACAGTCTATGATATTTGGGCATTTCCATGGGGCCTTTTGTCCAATGTCCTTATTATATCAACAAGATATACCCCATTCCTAGCACTGGTTGTTTTATTGCATGGCAAAAGATGTCTAGTTGGGGCACTGGCTCCCACATTATTTGGTGACTCCATTTAGATTCATGTATGTATATGGTTTAGGAAACGTCTACAGTAGTAGGTTTCCACATAGGTTTCCTAAAACCTTTAGTGTTAGTTGTCTCTTCCCCTATTCCTTCTTCCCCCATACTCTCCCGAGTTAATCCTCCTAGTCCAGGTTCCCCTTAGCCTCTCTATAACACTCTATCTTATTTCCCCTTCATTGGAAGATCCCGGCTCCCTTGCCCACCCCAGTCCCACACTAGGTATAACTGTGGTTCTAAGTACTGAGTATGCTCATCAAAAGCTTCAGTGGGTCAGGAGAGGTGAGCGCAGCAGTGGAAGGATCGGCTGCTTTCCAGACCTGATTCCTTCTCCCTGCATTGTGCTGTCTTTACCTGACACCTAGTTTTTTTCCCCTTATATCTCACGAGCCCCACCCAGTGCCTTTCTCTACTCCCTTTCATGAAGGCAGGGTGAGAAACAGAGGGGGAAAAGTCAGTGATACTATCCTGGCTCTTAACGCCTTTTTACTGCTTCTAGTGAGGATTCTGCCCTCTCTGTCCAGATAACCGGCCCCAGGTCTCCCATTTGCACCCCTAACTGCTTGCTGCTTCTTATCGGATGATTCTTAATCAAAGAACCTTTCTCTAATTAAGATTTACTTATTGAACATTTATTATATCAGTGCGGAAGACCAAATAATATGAGAAAGATATTCTGGTTTCAATGTCAAATCTGCACTCTCCTTTTGAGACAAGGTCTGAAACCCCCAATCCTCCTGCTCATCCTCCTGAGTGTTGCCACTCCAGGCCTGCACTACCAGACAGGGCTGGAGCAAATGTTCTTAAAGGGATTTGGAAACAACAAGCCAAACTGTAATTTGCCATGTGGGGAGGTGTGAATTCTGAGCAGGGACACTGAGCTTTGCTCATTAAGGCTCGATTATAGCACGTCCTTGCCAGCTCCTGGGCTTTCTGCACTCTCTCTAAAGAGGAGGTCCAGTCCCTTCCCCTGCCTCCTTCCCACTTTGTTTGCAAATTAAGTTCCAGGTGTTCACATAATGAATAATTATGTAACGCTGAAGAACACATCTTTTAGCATCCAATTAACGTTGTTTGTACCATATTGAAAGGGGCCCATCAATAAGATGAATGTCTTTCATTTGCTCTGGATTATAGCTTTGTATTGAAACAGGTACAACTTATTTAAACAGGAAAAACAAACCCAAGCTTTAATGTAAGTGGCGCAGTGAGTCATTTCCCAGCAAACTGAACAACGGCGACTCCTCACTCCACACAGGGTGAGGGTTTAGGCTAGTTCGAAAGCAAGGCATAGATGTTGCCCTGTTCCTTGTACTTGGTAAGCATGAGTCTTCTGAGCTAACCTGAAGCATGCCTCTCTTGTTATATGTGTTAGGGTTGCTTTGCTTTCTGCCATGAGAATTAGAAATGAGAAAGGTTTAACTAGCAAGAACAAATGGGATGCTTATTTACTGATAGATGTTGTCTCCTAACATAAGCCCTCACCTGCTTGGAAATGCAGCTTTTAAACCACCTTTCTGGAAATATAAATTAAAAGATAAATTTTTATTCTGATAAAAGCATCATAGACCATACACTCAACAGTTCTTATCCATATCTTGTATCTCTCAAAGCATAACTGCACTGTCTTATCTGCCATGTATATGATAGACATTAATACGTATTTGTCAATGGAACAATTGAGCAGCAGGAGATAAGGGTCAAAATTTCTCCAACAGAACTTCGAGGAGTGTGATAAGGATAATTGAAATTATAATATTGCTTTGAAATCCCTAGTTGTGCAATTTATTAACAGAACAACGATAAACAATATAGTTTGGTAACAATACAAAAAAATTAGAAAATCAGAAGACATATTTTCTGGATCTCTTTTTATTTTTGCAACCAGGGCACTTTGGAACCAGTTTCTATTGCTGTAAGGATAGGGTGTTTTTGTAAAGCAGGAAGCAATGCTGGGAGAAATAAGCACACATGGGAAAACCATCGTTGAAGATACTAGTTCACACAGCCCACAGCGCTGCGAAGCAGCACTGCCTAGTTCACGTATGCAAGAAATAATCAGTATGCTGAAAATGTTAAGAAATGACTCTGGGGTTTCTCTGCTAGATGAACTCACAGCTGTGTGGCTGCTTTCCTGTTCCTCACTGCTGAGTCATGGCAGTGAGTCTGAACCCGCAGTAGAACTGAGATGGAACTGTGACTGAGGTAAGCACTTCCCATCCCATCCATAACTGTCATATCCCTTCCTTTTAGCTGCCCTCGGTGTGCCCATTACTTTCTTTGGACTGGGAAGGACCCCTTGGCCATATTATGGCACCATGACTTTGAAAATGCATCATTTCTCCCAGGCTGGGTAGGTCATCTTTGTAATCATGGGTTGAAAACTATTGTCTTCCAGTTTTGTTTTCAGTTATGTGTGTCTATGGATGATTTGCATATGTGTAGATGTGTGTGATTTGTGCATGTATATTTTTGTGTGTTTGTGTATATGTGTGTGTATGTGTGATGTGGGATTCCCCTCTGTATGCTGTGAATGTGTTTTATTACCATTGGTTAATAAAGAAGCTGCTTTGGGCCTATGGCAGTGCAAAGCAGAGCAAGGTGGGAATTCCAAGCAGATAGAGGAGAAAAGAAGGCGGAGTCAGAGAGATGCCTTGTGGCCATCGAAGGAGGCAAATACCCCTGGAACCTTACTGGTGAACCAAGAGTCTTATGGTAAAATACAAAATAATAGAAATGGGCTAATTTAAGATGCAAGAGCTAGCTAGAAATATGCTTGAACTACAACAGAGAAAACGTTGTTATCCATTTTTAGATTGATTTTTTGCCCACAAACCTTCAAAAATCATGTTTAAAAATCAATATTTAAAAACATACCAGAGACTGGAGATTTAGCTATGCGGCAGAATTCCTGGCCAAGTATCCACAGGGTCCTGGGTTTGAGCTCCAGTACTGCAAAAGCAAACCCAAAAACATAAGGACCAAAGTTAACAAACTAAAATAAAAAGAAAGCACAACAAAAACAAGAAAACATCAAACACAAAATAGAGTGAAGTGCTGGACATTGGTGGCATACACCCTTGATTCTAGTACTCAGGAGACAAAAGCAGGTGGATCTCTCTGTGTTCGAGGCCAGCCTGGTCTATAGAGTAAGTTTTAGGACAGCCAGGGCTACACAGAGATACCCTGTCTCAACAAATCATTAAAAAAAAGAAAACAAGAACAAACCAACCAAACAACAACAACAAAAAGACAAAAAACAGAGTAAAGCAACGAAAAACAAAAATACTGGATTATGGACATTTAGGTCAAAAGGGAAGTATGCAATTGTGCCCTTTGTGGGTGCCCAGAGTAACTGGGGGCTTCAGAAGTGCACAGACAAGTATGGCAAAGGCTTGGATGATGGGTTATCCTTTAGTCATAATTTAATTGACAGGACTACTGTTTTTAGGCCATGAGTGGGAACAAATGTATGATTTGTCTCCTGGTACTAGGGATCAAGCTCAGGGCCTAGAGAGGCTAGGTGAGTGCTCTGCTTCTAGGCTCTACCCACAGCCCAAGAGAACAAATATAGACAGACATGAGTGGAAATGGAGCCCAGAGCAGCGTGGAGACTTGGAGCAAGAGCATGGCGTTCTGGGACCATTGGGAGGACATCCCTGGAGCTAGGGAATTGAAATAGGTTTTGAAGAAAGATCAGAATTCGTAATAGATGCCATTCCCATCTTGCTGGAAAGGCAGCCTAAGGAGATTGGAGTCTGTCTTAACAGTAACGGGTCTTTTGTTTTAGTGTGAAGTACTTGGGTTCTTTTTTGATGGTCCCCACCTTTTTCACCAACCACAGGTTTCCTGACACCATCGTCCTGTGTGTGTCTTTTCATTGCAAACTCCAACTGTCCCAAACCTTTCCAATTTGCTTTTCATTTGCTATTATCGCTGTAAAGTAGCTAAAAGAAGCCAGAGCTATCTGCACTAACCATTTCTCATTCAGAGGAAGATTTTGAAGGGCATCAAGATAAACTCAGGCACAGAAGATAAAGGGGGAGACAGAGCTTTGTGAGCCTGGTGAAGGCTTTCAACTGCTCGCTAAGTGGGGAGGGGGAGCCCTCCTTAGGACTCAGTCAGTACTCAGCTGAGCCACTCCCCTTGGCTCCTTTCTTACTTTGGCATTTTAGGTCCTGCCCTTTTCCTTAGAGATGTTAGAATTTGTTTGTCAGAATGTACAATTATGCTCCTGGGATTTTTATGGAACTGTGATGAATTAATAAATAAGGTTCTGAGGAGCTGATATTTCAGCAATACCAAGTATTCGAATTTATGAATTTAGAGTATCTATTTTTACACATGTATTTTAGTCAGAATTTTGTAGCCTATCACAAATAGATCATGTGCATTTTTATTCATATTTATACATACAAATTTTATTTTGGGTGCTGTTGTAAATGTAAAAGGCATTTAAAAATAGTGCTTTCAGTTTATTTTTGCTGAAGTACACATGACTCTTTTTCTCCTCACTATTAAAGAGGTCATCTTTTAAATCTTATCTTCTAACCTTTGTGCACATGTATTTCTATTACACATGTGTACATCACCTTTATATCCCCTCTCTGTTCTCATCTCAGTATTCTCATCCAGAGGCTAAGGTAGCCTGTTTCATCTCTGCTTGTCGGGCACCTGTGCTTTCTTTCCTGGTTCACTGTCTCTAAGGTTAGTGTACGCCTTTTGCAAGGTAGATGCATTTGGTTGGAGACTTATGAGAAAACAGTCACAAATAGCATTTATTGATTGTTCTTGACATGAATGAGTGATTTATTCTCCCCATAACCTTCCTGAAGCCATGAAATCCTTGTTTGTCCTTCCTCACGTTTGCAGGAGGCTTGCATTTAGATTTTGTAATAAACCCCCAGACTCAGAGAGAGCTTGTTTTCCTGACAGTATTTTGTCCTTAATTCATTTCATAGGAACTATAAGTGATAGAGAGTTGATTGGAATTCTTTCTGTTGCTCACTTTTTTAAAAAAAGAAATTTAAAATTTATTTTACATACCAACAACAGTTTCCCCTCCCTCCTCCCCTCCTGTTTCCTCCTCCCACCTCCTTTCTACCAATCCCCGCCCCCATCCACCCCTAAGAAAGGGTAAGGCCTTTCATTGGGAGTCAACAAAGCCCAGCATATCAAGTAGAGGCAGGACCAAGCTCCTCCCCGCTGTATCAAGGCTGAGCAACTTTGTTTGATGAGAGGGGAACTTAGCTAAAGTCCTTCCCGCCATAGGCCCAGGCTCACTATCTGTTTGAAGAGCTTTCAAGTGTGGTTCAGGACGTGATGAAAGGGGTAGACCTGTGATTTCTGGAACCTTCACCTCTGATCTCTGCCACTTTCATTCTCTCTTCCCTTTCCTGGGTTTGATCTGCTCGCTGGAGTCTCCAACAGAACTGAGATTTTTACATTCCTGACCCCAAGACAATCCTATGGTGCAGGGATTCGCTGTACTGATTCTACAGGGGCATTTAGATTTGCAGAGAGAGAGAGAGAGAGAGAGAGAGAGAGAGAGAGAGAGAGAGAGAGAGAGAGAGAGAAAGAGAGAGAGAGGAGAGAAAAGAAGAGGGGGAAAAAGGCCACACATAGAGTGCTATGAGATGACATCTCAGAGGTGAGTGCCCTGCTGGGGACAGCACAGAATTCACAGAGGTGAGGTCACGTGGTAGATATGAGGGTGGGTGAACTGGTATGTCCAACTGTATACATGCTGCTTTTTCTGTGCATCTGAGGGCTGAGAGGCATCGGGTGAAGGTGTAGGTGTAAGAGATTGATATCAGCTCAGGACCCCAAAGACCAAGTTTCCAAAGGGAGGGAAAAAGAAAGAAGATAGAGGTTGAAGGAGAAGAGAAAGGAAAAAAGGGAGATGGGAAGGGATATGTCCAGGAGAAACAAAGGACTGCCTCTGGATAGAGAGGAGACAGATGTGGCCCACAGGCCACAGTTTATAAAGTTAGGATGAGGTGTTAATATTAATTGGGCATGTTAATTAGGTGAGCCAAAGGAGGCTTTTCACTGTTAGTGGTCAACCTCAGGAGGAAGAATGATTGGTCAATTGGTCAAATAGACCTTGGTAGCTAGCTTTATGAATGAAATCTAATATATATATATATATATATATATACAGTGCAGAGGGAATAGGGGAGAAGGGCGAGGCCTGCCAGAGCCATGTTGCCACACTCAGACTGGCTAGAGTCCATGCAGTGGGGCACAGCATCAGCTGCTGCCTCAACCTTGATTTCTTGTATTTTGGGCCAATCTGCACTGGGTAAAACCGGTTCGCAGAATTAAGTTCTTTCCCTTGTCCTCATCTCTCTAAGAGAAGAAAGAATTGAATAAGCTATGAACATAACATCTTAGAGGCTGAAAATTCAACCTTCATTTTCACTGTGCCTTCAGAAGCCATACTGTGATGCCCAACGTCCCACGCTATGCGGAGTGGGTTTTGTGTGTGTGTGTGTGCACATGTGTGTAAACCAGAGATATTCAAGAATCTTCCCCAATATCTCTCTACCTTGTCTTTGAGACAGTCTCTCGCTGTCACGGGGTGTGCTCAGGCAGGCAGGCTGGCTAGCAAGTCTTAGGGATCTGCCTCCCTCTGCTTCCCTCTTGCAGGATGGACCTGCAGGTGCCACCACACCCGGATGTTCATGTGGATTCCGGGCTGGGTCTCAGCTTCTCATGCTTTCACTCTGAGCGCTTCCCCCGCAGAAACCATCTTCCGAGACCTGGGGTTTTGTCCGAGCTCTTGTATTCACTGCTTGGCTTCAGTTTTGCCCAGTCTCCTCCATTTTCCTCAAACTTTTCATTTTTTTTCTTCTGAAAATTCCCTGATCAATAATTAGGGAAACCTGCATAAATAAAATATGCATCAAATCCAAGTACTAATGTAAATGAAGTTTTAAAATTTCATAAATATTAAATTATAACATCAAAAATTTCAGAGTACATGCCCTTGATCAAAACTATGAAGGCTTTTCTAATCGAGTTACAAGTTGAGCCCATTCATTATTTATAGATAATTTTTTTAAAATTTATAAGTGTTCTGGTCATTCAATACAAACTTGAGAGGGGCGTGTAGACAAAAGGGCCAAGATCTGTAATGGTTGCGTCCTTTGTTGCTATGACAAGATACCTGACTGGAAGCAATGCAGGTAGGAGGGGTTCAATTCATCTTATAATTCAGGGGATACAGGCTATCCTGGTGAAGAAGTCGTGGGAGTGGGGTACAGCGTGGCTTGTCTGCCATATCCACAGGGAGGAAGCCAAGGGAGACAAGCATTGGTGCTCAGCTCGCACCCTCTCCGTCTCACACAGGCCAGTGGCTTGTCACAGCCCTGGGATTCTCCGTGGACTCACAGCTTTGGGTAGTGACAGCAACTTTATTGGTTCCAAGTGTCGGTAATGACAGGGCTGGTGATGTTAGGAGCAGATTGCTGGAAGCAAATCTGTGCCCCATCTTCCATTAAAGGCTCCAGCTGCACCCTCACAAGTGAATAAAGTATTGCCACGACAGTCATACCTGTGGCCTTCTCTTTGCACTTATGTTAAAAATTAATATTTAAAATTAGTTTGCAGAGTAAGAGTTCCCTATGGCATTTCCATACCAATTTTGTTGTGGTTGATTTCCCACCCAGCTCCCACAACCCATTTCCCCCCCTCATCTCCCTGCCCTCTTTTCCACTTTGCTCCCACTATTCCCTTTTGTCCTTCAATATCTCATGTATCTGTTGCCTTCCTATTCCACCCTTACATCTCTCTTTCCCCATCCCTCGTTTCTTTATAGTTCCAGGCCAGTACCCACATTTATTCCCACTCATCCCCACATGTGTCTGTAATAACCAGATGCTAGAACCCACATAGGAGAGAGGAAACATTCTGAGCCTGGGTTACCTTATTCAACGTAATGTTTTCTAGTTCCATCTGTTCTCCTGCAAATTTAGAATTTTAATTTTGTTTCCCGCTGAATAAAATTCCACCGTGTACATACACAGCACATTTTTATGATCTAGTCAACAGTGGCTCACGTCCAGGTTGATTCTGCTTCCATTGAAAAGACCAGCAACAGACATGAAGACATGAACAAGCAAATATCTTTGCAAGGAGACGTACCAACCTTTGGGCAGATGTTCAGGAGCAGCAGAGCTGGGCTACCAGGCACTTGACCAGTGTGTTCTGCACCTGCCATCCAGCACAGCCACCTACTCAAGGTGCTTGCTCTCTCCTGTAGACTAGGCCTTCCCATTCCCTCTCTGCTGTCAGATTGGGAAGACCTTATACGCCCTTCTTGTATTGCTGTAATTCTACCTTGTTTTGGCTATGTGCCCACTGAAAACTTCCTGACTGAATAGCTGCAAGCTCATTACCTTTGCATCCTCCAAGCTCAGCATGGCACATCTGGCTTCCTTTCCATGGGGTTCTGCAGCCTTCATGGTTTGCCCTGGGTTGTGCCTTTTGTCATGATCTGCCTATGATCTGATTTTCTGCACATCTGAAAATGGGAGCCTTTCTTTTCTCTTGCAGACATAGAAATTAAGATCCTCCATGGGAAACATTAATACTGTAGTTCTGTCCAGAAAAGGCAGAGTGAAAGATTTGTAAAACACAAAATATAAATTCTTTTCTGTTCAGACTTCAAATTGGGAGGCTGGTGTCTGTGTTCTCTGCCACGTGTGTAGAAATGCTTCCGTCCCAATCCAAACTGAGGTTTTATTGTGATGGAGGCCCAGGGTTCTTTCAAAATTTCACTCACATCTTGTCTCTGTAGTTACTGCAATAGGATACTTACATTTTGTTATTTCAAAAGGGAAGGCGCCTTTGCTCAACACATCTCACCTGGTCGTTGCCACAGTGCACACTCACTAGGAAAGGTTGACGTGGTTGTTGCAATGAAGGCAGATCCTGTGGATTTCATACTAATCTGCCTAAGAGACAATGTGCACATCCTTTAGTGTTTGGGGCTGATGCAGGCTCACAATTCCTTATCTGCCAACTGAAAAGGCAAAAACAAAAGCAACAAAAACAAACAAACAAAAAGACCCCAAAACAAAAACCTTTCTTGAGAAACTGAGACTTAGGTAAAATCTTTCTTTGAAGTCGTCCTGGAATTTATGCAGAGTGGTTACAGTCTTGGTCCTGTGCAGATTCGACATTTACATTGTTTTTATTGAAAGATTCGTTTTCAACCCCTTTTCTCCATATCATTATGCTTGTTATTGAAATCAAGCTTTTATTGTATAGAAGAGATGCAAATAGCTATTAAACAACCAATTCACAGACACCACTGGAGTTGTGCCCATCTATGACCAGGCCAAATTCATTTCTTGAAGAAAGTCTTGTGCAGGGGATGTCCCCTGCTTGTTTTATAGACGAAGGCATGAGGACAGAGCAGAGAGGTGAGCCTCCCTGGATATAGGTCCCCTTTCAACTTTATGTATATACATAACTATATTGGTCAGCGTCTGTACACAGAGACAGGGGTATTCTAGTTCATGGTTGTTTCCAGTCTGAAGCTGGATAGCCCATTGCTTTGCTGTTCAGCAGAGATAGACATCATGAATAGAGTGTATGTGGAGTAAGCCCCTCATTTCATGAGATGATATGAAGTGATATTTATAGTGGCAGGAAGGGACACGTTCCTCAACTATGGAATATCCCTTGCATAGACAGCCTTTAGTTTTCTTCAGAGTTATGTTAGGACAGATCTTTCTGTGTAGCCCACAGGCTGCTCAGAAGCCTTTGGCAGGGTCTGGGGCAATAGCTCGGTCAGTCAAATGTTTGCCATGCAAGGATAAAGAAGATTCAAGTTCAGTCCCTAGACGCTGTGTAAAAAGCCAAGTGTGTGCTTGTGGTTCCAGCCAGGAGCCTCAGAGCTCCAGACTAAACAGTAACCAATGCAGCCAGAATGTTTTGAAAAGACAATATTAGTTTCGCTCTTCCAAGGTGGGAATGCAGACTCATCAAGGCAATAGAGCTGTATTAGCATAACAAAGAGCACATTTTGCTGCTGTTTTGAAGGTATTTCATTGATGATAGCTTTATGCTTATCTGGCAGGTATCATATATATTCAAGTATTCCTTAACTTTTATATTCAAAGCAAATTCATTTTCCTTTATCGGGTTTTATGAATACGAGATCAAATAAATACCAAAGGAAATTTGGGGCCATATTAAAATCACAGTCAAGTTAAGCTGCTCAAATTTCACAGAGTTCTGTGTGGGAATTCCATTTATATTCTGCTATCCAGGATGGGACTGGGGGTTCTGGGTTTCAAAGGAGCTGCTTCTGGATGGAGGTCACAGGTAGACTCAGAGCCCATGACTTGACATCAAGAGTACCTGGCAAGCTTGATGAAGAAGTTAGAGTTGTCAATGCTTTCAGAAGTGCATATTGCTTATTTTCCAAGGAAACTGACTGCAGAACCCATGTGCTATGTGTGTGAGAAAGTGCTGTGCCTTCTCCCTTTTCACCCCTAGTATCCATCACAAGCATATATAGCGTTTCTTGTTTTACAGTTGCATTGTTGGGGGCCTCACACCTGCAGGTGGGTTCTCAAGGGATGCTGGTTAACATCTGACCCAGCAGGGCAGCGGATGTCAGTCTTTCATACTCTCTACCCCAGTATCAACTGAAATTGGAACAATTACTCTTGTTTGCCAACTAGGTAGACTGAGAATCACCACATACAAAAGCTCCTAAATTGGATTAACAGATGTAGAAAGGCCCACTCTAACTCTGAGTGGCACCATTTCATGGCCTGGGATGGCAGGATGAACCAAAGGGAGGAGGTGAGCTGAACACCAGCCTTCATCTCTCTCTGCTTTCTGACTGAGGATACAATGTGACCAGCAGCCCCTTGCTTCTTTGGCTTCTCCATGGTGATGAACTGTATCCTCAGACATGAGCCAAAACAAACCCTTCCTCAAGGTTTTTGTTCATTAATTCTTTTGTTTGTTTTTATCCCAGTAGTACATAAAGTAACTGATACAGCAATCGCATTCCATGTTAGGGGATTTTCTGTTACACTGTAACTATGAACTCTCTGTTCTCCATCTGGATATTCATGCGATTAGTTAAGCTTATTTTAGAAGGTATTTATTGTGAATCCTTATCCTATAGCATTAACTTCACACTGCAAGAAAATGCATACTCCCCAGTGGGTCCTTGGATTTTTGCTGTTGTTTCTCTTTAATTTCATTGGGTAAAACAAAACAAACATCTATCCACACAGATTACCTAGCATCAAAGAAAAATCTATGTCAAGTAAGGGATGAATTGCGTCCAACCACATCAAGGGCACAGACTAGTGACATAGGTGGGGTCCAGTGAATGGCAATGATGGGAGGAACTGAGTTTAGAAAGGGAATCAAAACATGGGAATATAGAAAGCTCTTCATGGCAAAGTAGACTATTAGTCCAAGAGGGGAGCCATAGCCTAGGGCATAGGAGAGTGCCCTGTGCATGCCCTGAGCAGGGGACCATTCCAGGGTATAGGAGAGTGCCCTGTGCAGGGCCCTAGCAGGGAGCCATGGTCCAGGGTATAGGAGAGTGCTCTGTGCAGGGCCTGAGCAGGGTTGTAGAAAGGAGTAGGGAAGTAGGGGAGTGGGTTTTCACTAGTGACAGAATAAGGAAGTGGATTCGTTTTCTAGATGGGTTGTTTCTCAGAACTCTGGGGTGTCTATTGAATTTTATGTTGGAGGTAAACCCCACTAAACCTCTTGGGGTTCAGAACGATTGCTATAACAGGTGGAAACTGGCTAAGATATCTGAGGTTAAATAAAACAAATTAGCTCACATACATCTTTTTATTATGACTCATTTATTCTTCCTATACCCTGTCCAGTGCTCTCCGGATGTTTCTCACTGTTCTCTCACCGCCCTACCCATCCCACACGGTTTCCAGTTTATATACAGACTGTGAACAAACAAGCATTTCACAGAATCACAAAAACCAGCGGAATCTGACAAGGAGGTGCCTTGCAGCTCAGAGGGGGCGTGGCTGTGAAACTCCCCTGCAGAGACTGGGAGGATTAATTAAGAATGGAACTTTAAATCAATACAAAATTCTAGGAAGGTGTTTACACGCACTGACTATATTCCTCAAGTGTAACTGTTAAGGTAGAGGTTTGTGATGAACAGCTTCCGAGAAACACAGCAGCGTTGTTGCACGTTCTGAACACTTTTGCTTCCTTCCCCGGCGGCTGGGAACACAGTGTTGGTAACCAATAGTAACCCACAAGTCTGGGAGAATGAGTTTAATTTGCATCAAGTCTAACTATCTGAGTTAAACAGAATTTCTTTGGAGACTTTGCTTCCAGCTCCAGCTGGGTGATTGCCAGCACCCAGGTGAAAATTAATTTTTTTCTCTGGGGCTTGTTTAGTGACTGACGTCTTTTTCTTGTATCTCTTGGGGTAAAGGCAAAAAAACAGTTAATTTCCTGGGCTATGATCTTATGTTAATTGAAACCAAGGTGAAGGGTAAATACAGAATACTATTAGCTTGTTAGGATAGAGGAAAAGGTCAGTAGATTACACCTTCCCGAGTTTGCTGCTAGAGCAGACATGTCTCTGCTCAGTGCCTCCTGCTTAGGGCTCCTTTCTCATCCATGAGTCCTGTCAATAAGAGTGGTTTTGGAGGACTAGCTTTATGTAGATCTGACTGTTAGAACAAAGGTTTGCCTGAGCGGATGCTTTCACACCAGGGCTCCATGGTGTGGGAAAGGTGTCCAGTCGCCACTACAGGAATAAGTCAGGTTTAAAGAACGATTTGTGCACTGCTGGTTTATTATGGAAGGGAGAGATGTCATGATTTCACAAGATTTCTACAGAATTGACGATGACTATGCAAAAGACAGGTATTCCCGAAGCTTTGCAAGTCGTTCTCCATGTGGAGTGTATACTCCCATGGGTTTGTCTAATAGATCTGTCGGTTGTATGCTCGCTCTGTAACTCTTGTGGGCTTTCATCAGGTGGCTGGCAGAGAGGCTTTTTCCTGGACCTCTGGGCATTCTATGGATATTAGAGTTCCTGGAGTTTTGAACCTGTTGTATAAGCTTGGCTTTAAGGGAATTTCCTTTACCATAGCCTCGTAATTTCTCCTAAGCTTGGCCCTCAAATTATTATTGTAGGCTCGAGTCTGGAGTCAACAGTCACCAGCAGCATTGAAGGATATATTAGGGCTCTTTAGAGAAACAGACCAAAAGCATGAACACATATAAAAAGGGATTTATTATATTGGCTTATACAAGTCAATCTGGACGGTCTATAATCACTGTCTCTCACCAAAGGGCTAAGAACCCAGTAGCTTCTCAGTCCACAAGGCTGGATGTCTCAGCAGTCCCTGTTTGGCACTGGGGGTCTGGAGAAATCCTGGAGGGTCGCAGGTCATCACTTCACACTGGAAGCTCAAAGATGGCTTCTAGTATCAGGGAAGGAGCAGCAGGAGCAGCAACACCAGCAGCAATGACCCAGGGACAACAAAGCAGAACTCACCAGTGAGAGTGAAGGCAAACAGGCAAAAAGCAAACCTTTCTTCTTGCGTTTCTTAATCTGTGTTTCCACCAGAAGGTGACACCTACGTTTAATGGGGGTCTTCCCACTTCATATAGTCTGATCAGGAAAAGTCCTCAGAAAAGAGTGCACAGCTCACTTCTATTTGATTCCAGATCCAGTTAGGTCGACAATTGGGATTAATGTCCCAAAGAGGACCAGCCAGCGCAGGTTGAAGTGATTCCCAGTTGCTTGAGGAAGAAGAGGCATTCAATGTGACTTGCACTGATGGATGCGCCCTGTGCTGACGGGCAGATAAAGGGATTCTGCCCTATGGATGCTGATGAGAGGGCTTCACAGGGTTCAGTAAGACTAGGTACACCATCTCCGCGCAGTGTGCTCTCAGCCCAGTCCCACTGCCTGTGGAATGTGACATGTACTCTGTATGGCCTGCAGAGCCTTTTAGTTTGTGGAGGATCTGAGTGTGCTCTGATTTTAGAAACCCCCATTTCCACTTTGGGGGGAGAGCAACAAAGAACCCTACCTGACTCTAACACTGCCAGCTTCGGCCAACAGAAGGGAACCCAGGATCAGACAGTGGGATGGGATGTGGTTTGGAGGATGGGGAAAGGTGTCATGTCACTCAGAGTCATTTATTTCCACTGACCTGGGTGACTCCCTCGCTGTTCATCTTTCACTTCCTGGACTTCCTGTAGAGTAACAGATCAAGATAAAAAGAAAAACATGCTGGGACCAGGATTTAGGCACAACTCAGCCCTGGTGTGACTACAAACAGTTATCTTTCAGGAGAAGATAGAGAATGAATGAGGTCAAAACATCTTCAAACCTGTCAGTCATTCTTCAAATACATCCATCACCATTTTCTCCAAAAGTTTCTCTCTCTCTCTTGAAATCTTTAACCTTTCTGATGCTTCAACTTAGGAATAAGTTAGTGGCAAAGGTGACCTAATACTGTCCTCTTGTGAAAGGGCTACTGTTGCAAAACTGAGCAGGTAAGTCCACAGAAAAGGTGTCTTCCCTATTTGAGATTGGTCCTTTATCACAGAACATTCTAGAGAAGCCCAGTTTCCCCAGTGCCTTGGTTCTTGTAAGTAGCTCCAATAAACCCGTGGCTTCACCAAACAGTGGCCATAACAACAGAAATGAATCAAAACATTTTAGCCAGAACTTAGACATTTTACATGAATTAAAAGGCTATTTTGGATTCCGTGAGATGGCCCGTACCCTGAACTATTTATTGTCAGTATTGATGTCAAAACAAGTGGTCCAGACAAAATCCACTGTGTAAGCTTTTGGATGCTAGATTGTGTGACTTTTCCTAAGGAAGCATCAACAGATAAAGCACCGAAGCTAGACCAGGGGAAAAAGATTCCACCCAAGTCTAGTTTGGTGAAGCCAATAATGGAAAGGACATGAGCATGGGGAGGGAGCACGCTGGGGATATCAGGGGTATGGAGAGATGGAGGATGGTTACAATCAAGATGCACTGTATATATGTGTAAAAGTGTCAAAGAATAAAAGATTCTGAGAAAAAATGACATCTTTTCAAAGAACGCCTAAGATCCGATTAGACCGAGAGGAAGGAGTCTTCACTGCATACCGGAACTGCCACAGGGACTGTCATATGAATTTCAAGGGCTTTCTTTAAAAACAGTGTTGAGGTTCATTTGAGAACAGCATTGAATATATACATCACTTTGGGTGATAAGGATGTTTAAACACCATTCTTCTCTTCCATGCACGTGACCTCTGAAATCAGGTGACATCATGCACTTTGGTTTCAAAGTGTACTACAATACTATAGGAACTGAAAACTTGTGGTCATGGCATGTTAGAGCATGCATGGGCCAATGGAATGAAAAGGGAGGCCAGCGATAATCCAAATACGCATCATCAACAGGATGCTAGGAACGTCTGATGTTAAGGGGATGCTCTCCTCTTCCAGTGTGGGAAATTACATGCAAGAGCATGAACGCTAACCTTTATCCTACACTATTGAAAGAAAAAGAATGGAACATTGACTTAAGCCCTCCAATGCTAAAACTCTTAGGAGAAAACAGGTGGCGCTTCCTATCACTTGCCGTGGCAATTATTTATTTGCTGAAGTTCAGACCCAAATCACAGGCTGCAAAAGCCCCAGATGATCTGACACTATCACACCAATGCACATAAAATAAAGTTAAATAAATTATTTTTAAAAATCAGCCAAGGGGCTATAATAGCTATTTTTTTCAAAGACGATATGCAACCACAAACGTGCAAGAAGCAGCTGAGAAGACCCCATACGACCGTTTTGTATTTCTAAGATTTATGTTCCAGACCTTGCTGGGAATTGACTGGAATGTCACCACAAGAACACGCCTGTTGGTGGATTGAGGTGATTTATTATTCCCACGACTTGTCCTTCTGTGAAAGCATGCCTCAGAGTAGATGGTGTGCTATAGCAGGGGCTCTCAAACGTCTGGCTTTCACGTTCTCTAATCCTTAGACATTTATACAGAGTCTGGGGAGATGGCTCAGTAATTAAAGCACTTGCCATGCAAGCCTGGGAAGTTGGTTTGGATCACTAGAGCCCAGATGAAAGCAGGAAGTGGTAGTGTGCATGCATCTGTGGTCCTGGTGCCCCTGGGTGGAGAAGGGTAGAAACAGGAGACTCTCTGGAAGGTCTTACACCTGTCAGCCTGCGTACGCCATGGAAAACAACAGGAAAGACTGAAGAAAAGAACAGACGATAAAGGTTCTTCTCTGATCTACACACATACTGTGGTATACCTCCAGTCTCTCTCTCTCTCTCTCTCTCTCTCTCTCTCTGTCTCTCTCTCTGTCTCTGTCTCTCTCTGTCTCTCTCTCTCTCTCTCTGTCTCTCTCTGTCTCTGTCTCTCTCTCTGTCTGTCTCTCTCTCTGTCTCTGTCTCTGTCTGTCTCTCTCTCTCTCTCTCTCTCTCTCTCTCTCTCACACACACACACACACACACACACACACACACACACACACACCACACTCACACAGTGAACAAGATCTCAGAGTCATTGTGCTGGTGAGATCTATACCAAAGTTTCTAGAAAAAGGGATTAAAGAACATATCTTTGCAGCTGATTGTGATACCTCATGATACCCAGTGGAGCATACCACCTGTAGGAATGCTTTCACTGAAGGACAAGGCTCAGGGATCATAATTCCTCTCAGTCCACCTGGAAGTGTTTTCTTGTGTTGCATTCCAGCCAATTCTCAGCAAGATTTGGAACACAAAGCTTAGAATCCAAATGGTTGTGTCTTCATAGACAACTGGGTTTTTATCTTCTGTGAAAAAAAAACTATCCTTGCCCCTTGTCTAGCCTTTAATCAGCTTATTTATTATTTTCTACTGGAGAGAAGCTGAGGCAAGATTGTCATGAGCACAGGGCCATCCTGGGCTACATAGTGAGGCCCAGACAAGTCTGGGCCACAGAGTAAAACTATGTCTCAAACACTGAAAGAAAGGAATAAAAAAAGAGAAGAAAAACGTTCAATTTTGTAAGCGAAAAAAAGCTTTGAACTAGTTTTAACCAGTTCTAAGATGACTTCGGAAAAGCAGTGATTTTGCAATCTTACATTAAGTAGAATATCTGTAACCAATCTAAATTTTCTTTTTACATTTTTTGAAAGTTGAGACATTTTTAAACCTAAACACATTTAAATCCACTTCAGAGAATGAAAACCGAAATGTGTGTTTTACTACGTAAACGTCCATGTGGACCCATGATAGATAGGCCTTAATAGGCCTGCCTGAACGGGACGGCACATGGACCCATGATAGATAGGCCTTAATAGGCCTGCCTGAATAGGACGGCACATGGACCCATGATAGATAGGCCTTAATAGGCCTGCCTAAATGGGACAGCACTATCTGAGGAAGTGCTGTGAGCTGATAACCCCAATGGGACCCTTTCAGACTATGGAACGATGCAGGCCAATTGTGTATTAGCACTTCTCCCAAGAGGATTCATTTTCCTGGATAAAAGCAATATGACCTTTCTCCACTAAACTGGCCGGGATCTTAAAAAGCAGCCTGTTTGGTGTTCTAGTTGCTGAAGCAGGCACTCTGGTTGCTAGGCATGGCCTGTTGCCATGGAGTCTAGGCTGAAGTCTCTTCTAGCGATTCCATTCCATTTCCATCTTCAGTTAACACCACAAGATCACAGCTGACACTAGCCATGCCAGCTCTGCTCTGGACAAAGACCTTGGGTGCGTCTTTCCTCTCTCTTCTCACTCTGGGGATCTTGCTTAATTAAAGTCAATGCTTAGATCACATGGGAGGAAAAATCTTTCTTTCAAAACAGCAAGCTATACATTTAAAATATTACATTTTCTCAACAGCTCAGCTGACTTCATAAAACCTCACCATTTCCTGACAAGTTCATCTATATGCTTCTAAGACTTATTTTTGTTCTATCTTTTTAAAAGATATATATACTAATATATATATTAGTATGGGTTTGTGTGTGAATGCAGATGCCCCTGGGAGTCAGGGAATGGCACTGAATTCCCTGGAGCTGGAGCCACAGGTGTCTGTGGGCTGCCCAACACGGGTGCTGGGAACCGAATCCAGGCCTTCTCCTCAAGCAGTATATGCTCTGCTCCCAACCACGGAGCCATCTTTCCAGTTCTCTTTTTATTTTTTATTTATTTCAAACTGAAGTACAACGTGATGTTTGGGTACAGGCATATATTAGGTTCAACTCAGGATAAGCGTACTTGGCTCCTTAAACATTTTTTATGTTTTTGTGGCAAAAATATTCAGAAGTCTTTCTTTTAGCTTTTGGGAGAAATATTCCATTATCCAGTTATCATAATAAAGTAGCAGCCATGGAAATGCAGTGCATAGGGCTGTTAAGATGGGGTAGGGCTATCTCAGGAGGGCTGTCCTACCCTAGTGGGGAAATCCTATGCCTTCCGGTCCTATTTAACTCCTGCTTCTTTACACCCATAACTTGGTGCCCACTGAGAAGTCTTTCCCCATTCCCAGTCCTCACTGTCCCCAGTCTCTGGTGACCCACACTCTGCTGGCACCTGTGTTTATGAGCAGGATGTATTTCACTTAACATAGTGGCATCCAGTTCCTCCTGTGTGGTTGAAAATGACAAGATCGCATTCCTTTCATGGCTGACTCGCGGACACCATTGCTCCTTTATCCACTTCTCAATGGACCTCTCGGTGGCTTCTACCACTCAGCTGTTGTGCCTAGGGCTGCAGTAAACACGAGGGTGCAACTGTCTCTTCAACACACTGACTTTATTTCCCTTGGATGCACCATTTCCTTTAGATTTCCTTGCATGGCTGGATCACGTGGTAGTCTATTCTATTCTGTTTTGTTGAGGGACCTTCATGCTGCTTTGCATAATGGCTATACTAAGTTATTCCTAACAACAGCATGCATAGCTTGCTTTCCCACACATGACTGGTAACAGTCATTTCAAATGGAATGAGGCGACAGCTCGCTGTGAGCTTCATTTGTACTTCGTTGGTGATGGGATAGTGAGCGCTTACTCGTGGACCTGCTAGCCATGTATGCATCTGTTAAAAATGTCCATTTAAGCTTCTTGCCCCCTTTGAACAAGATCGCTGTTATTATTTTGCTGTTCGGCTGAGTTCCTTATAGATTCTGGGTGCTAGCCCCCAACCAAAAGGAAGATTTGCACGTTATCATGCCCAGCTCTGCAAGTTGGCTCTTCATGCTCTTGGTCTTCTGCATTGCAGTGCAAAAGTGTTTTTATTTTGCTGCAATCCCACTTGACGTATTTGCTTTCTCCCCCTGTGTTTTTGAGATTATATACGCTTTTTCTCCATTCCATGTCCTGAAGCATTTCCCATGTTTTTTCCTAGTAGTTTCATAACCAGTCTTTGGGCTATTTACAGATAACTTGTGTAACTGTTAAAACATGCTTTCTACTTCCGCTCTCTTTCATGTGTATCTCTGGTTTCCAGCAGAGTATACTGATGACGGTTATCCCCAATGCAAATTCTAATTACCTTCATCAGCTGGCTGGACTGGTGTGGGTCTGCTTCTAGGCTATATGTTTTAATAAACCAGCTTTGTCAGCAGTAGGCATCAATTCCCCCACTGGGCTATGTCCCTAACCTTTTAAAATGTTTTTATTTTGATACAGGGTCTCACACTAAGTTACTCGGTCTGGCCTTGAACTTGCTCTTTAGCTCAGGCGGGCCTTAAATACGCAGCCCTGCTTCTTCACTCTCCTGAGTAGCTAGGATTGCAGGCCTGTGTCACTAAGTGCGGTACTGTGTCTTTGTTGATCAAGAATATTGACCACCAGTGTCCTTTTCAGAAGAATTTTCATTCCAACTTGTTGGAATCATTTGAGAATTATTATTCAGAAACTATAAGTCTCTCTACTTCCCATCACTATGGGCAAAAACAGGAACTGAATGTTAGTTTTGGTTTATTGTGGGAACCAGCAAGCTGAGAAAACAGCAGATTACCACCCTAAATATCCATCTATTTGATGCTTCTTTATTTCATTACACTTTTTATTAAAACAGTTTCATATATTTGATCATGTTCATTCTCTCCCCCAATTCCTCCCAGACACCCCCACCTCTTTACCCACCTTCTCTCCATTGCTTTAAAATCAAACAAAAACAACAACAAGAAACAAGAAACACACACACCACCAAAATACACACACACAAAAATAAAAGTTGAAATAAACAAGCCGAGCACCAACAAGACAAAGAATATCTCAACAAACTAACTTTTTCCTTTGTCAGAGGTACAACTGCAGACATTTTCTTAGTTAGGGGTGGTCTTTAACCAATTACATGCAAAGGGGAAACCAAGGTAGTCAGTGGTTCTGAATGTAATCATCTGGTCAGGCCCACTCCAGTCTCTGAGATTATAGCACATAGTATTTCTCTGATCATTTCCTCTCCAGAGCAGATGGGGGGAGGTTTCCAGACACCATTCCCCACAGCCAGTTGTTTAAATGACATTTAAAACGAAACTTATCATAGAACAAAACATTAACAAACCATTATCAGCATGTGCATAGATTCCTTCCTGCCCAACAGAGTACATGTGTTCTTACAATATAGGGTGTATAGGTCCTTATCCAAGTGTTTGGTAGAATTCAGCCAAGCAGTTCCTGCCTGACCCTAGACTTTTCTTTGATGGGAGATTTTTGTTAAGTGGTTCAGTCTACTTGTGGGAATGGTCCCTGAGGGAAGGAGACAGAGAAAAGGGCAGGCTGCAACTCCCCACAGACACAGCTGTGTTTACTGGGTGTCTTCCCACATGGAAGGGCTCCTTTTTTGAACAGGTGTGTGGCACAGTCAGAGTCACCTGCTAGAAAGGTCATTCCAGGTGAATGTTGTTACAGAAAATGCTTCTGAGTAGATTGAGATCGGAGCTCGGTAACTTTTAAACCTTTTTTTTACCTGGCCAGAAAGGAAAAAAAAAAAAAGACAGGACAAAGAGATTTGAGTCAATGTCAGCCATAGATGAAATAACACTTGGAGAGAAGATAGCATGGTAGCTGACTCTAATTTGTAATGGATTCTTTTCTCCAACAGGGATTTTTTTTTTTTTACTGCTTGCTATGGGTTGTCAGAAATGAAAATTGGCTTGGTGGATTGTACTTTCATTATGACCTGAATGACTTTAGCTGATAATCTTGTTCTGGCTGAGAGTGCTGCAATTGGGGTCCTAAATGAAGTGGACTGAAACTCGATGCAACTTTATTTTGCAACTTTGCAACTGAAAGAAAATGGATTTGAAGCCAAGAGCAAAAGGCCAGTAGTCCCCTAGCTATCTTTTGTGTCCACCAATTCTCCTATATTGTCCAGAGAAAAATATGCATAGCAGATGCACAATAAATTAAAAATTCTTACTTAGACTTAAACTTTGAGACAAACTTTAATTTTAATTTTGTCCCCTTCCTCTCCTTTGATATAGTGCAGGCTGTTCTCCTACCTCAGCCTCCCCAGTGCTGAGAGTATAGTGTGTACCAACACACCCAGGTTTCAACATTAAGCACATATACATTGCTCCACAGATCCAAAGTCTTGGGAGAGTTTCTAGAAGCATCATATCTGAATGTCTCTTGTCCCACCACCAAATCTTTCCTGGTTCTCCCGTAGTACACAGGACTTCAGGTCAAGCTCAACTAACATCTACCCAGGACCAAAGACTCTGAATATAGTCAGCCTCCTAGGGGATCACTATGCAGTTAGAAATTCTGGAATAACTCCCCCTCCCTTTCTTTCCTCATGTTTCTTCAGTTAATTAAGACCTAATGCAGACCAGCTTTCATAAGAACCTTGTACTAATTTTCCAAAAACATGAGCTAAGTTGTGCTGCTTAGTTTCAGCTGCTAACTTGACACAACATAGCGTTACCTGGGAAGACAGTCTTAAGGAGGAATTATCTACATTAGGTAATGCTGTAGGTGTGTGTGTGAGGGGTTGTTGATTGACGTGGGAAGATGCAGCCCACTGCGGTGGGTGCCATTGCCTAGCCTGGAGGTCAGACAGAGGAGTGTGCATTTACTCTTTCTTTGCTCCTACTGTGGATGCAATGTGACTAACTGCTTTAACTTTGCCCAAATGATGGGCTCCAAACTGGACTTAGAGCTCAAATTAACTCTCCTCCCCTAACTGCTTTTGTCACAGCAACGGAAATGAACCAAGAGCACAAATCTTATCATCAAATCTTTACAGGAATGAGGATGCTTTACCTGTAGTGTAGTAGTAGGAGCAGCGGGCTGAGTCCCCGCACCCAGCAGCCTGAACAGCTAGCTTTACCCGAAATAATTACACGGAAACTGTATTCTTTTAAACACTGCCTGACCCATTAGTTTCAGTTTCTTATTGGCTAGCTTTTACATATTGATCTAACCCATTTCTATTAATCTGTGTAGCCCACAAGCTGGCTTACCAGGAATGATCTTAACCTGCATCTGTCTGGAGTGGGAGAACCATGGCGACTCCTTGACTCAGCTTCTTTCTCCCAGCATTCTGTTCTGTTTACTCCGCCTACCTAAGGGTTGGCCTATCAAATGGGTCTAGACAGTTTCTTTATTAATAAGAAATCACTCCCACATCATTTCCCCTTTTTCTGTTTAAACAAAAAAGAAAGGCTTTAACTTTAACATAATAAAATTACATATAGCAAAACAGTTATTAAACAAGAATCACAGTTACAATATTTATATCTATTTTATCTTTTATTATAACAATGGAAAACTATAACTACCTATCCATTCTTCAACTCCATCAAAGACTCCAGAAGGATATAATATTACCTAAGTAAACAAGAAAATGACAGAGACATCTCGCTGCCTGTACAGTCACCCAAAGTTCCTCTGTACCATTGGGACATCCATCTTCAGCCTTCAGGCCCATAGTATCCAGCAGACATTTCCATGAAGCAGGCAATTTCAAAAGTCACTATCTGCTGTGTCCTGCAGAATGTCTCGCACTCTTTCATGAGTCATGAACCCCAAAAGACCGTCTCACCTTTAGGCAAGTTCAGCAGTCCTCTCTCTGAGGGTTCTCTGTGTCCATTTTATGCAACAGTCCAGGCAAGAGCAATTTCTTGCCCAAATGGCTATCAAACTCCATAAGGATCCTCTTCGATGCCCATCTTCCTCTCGAAGTAGATTGGTGCCGCCAGGAGCAGACATGTCTCATTGTCATGAAAAGTCCTAAGTTATTAAAATATTTTAAATGCCATATTCTGTAGCCTTTGAGAGATATGAAGAATGCCTATCTGAAATATATCGAAATCACTCCCACATCACTGTAGGACAAAGAGGATCTATTGATCCTTCTTAATTTATTGAATTCCATACATTGTGAAGGTCTCTAGTATGCTCAAATATTGCAAGTATGACTCTGGCAGGCTTTGCCCTTCTTCTGATTCCCCCTGTCTTGCTAAACTATCAGATTTCATTCCTAATACAAGCCACTAAGGTCTATTCCCTTATTTGGCCACTTCCTGTCCCTGAGACTGACTATCAAGTTCCAGCTTTTAAAGTGTTGAAGTCCAGCAATCCAAAGCCCCTAGTGACTGTCTAATTAACATGTCCAATCAAAACAAATCAATTCATACTAACACAGACTTTCCCTTTATAAACTGGTATTTGTCTGTGGGCCACGCCTGTCTTCTTTCTACTTGAGGTAGTTCTTTCTCCCTTAGGGCAATATTTCCTCTGCTTCTCCCTTGTTCCTTCTCCATCCCTCACCTTTCTCTGTCCCTCTCTTTGTTTCTTTTTCCCTGCTCACTGTCCCTCTGGGGCAAATATATCTTCTTTGTGCTGATAACTTAGTGTTGGTGTGTCCTGGGAGGCCCCTCATTTCACCTAGCAGAATTGAAGATCTTTAACCAAAGTTAAACCATAATGAACTTGTACTTAGATTTGGGATCAGAAGACCTGCTTTCAAATTCTGGCTCTACAATGTTCTGAGAATATCTATTTCTTTATCAAGAAAGTGTAATAATAAGACCCATGTCTGAGGTTCTTGTGTATAGTGAAGCATTTTGAATAACATTTGATGTGAAAGAAACTGTGTCCATGAGCCAGGCAGTGGTGGCGCATGCCTTTAATCCCAGCACTAGGGAGGCAGAGGCAGGTAGATCCCTGTGATTTCGAGGCCAGCCTGGTCTACAAGAGCTAATTCCAGGACAGGCTCCAAAGCTACAGAGAAACCTTGTCATGAAAAACCAAAAAAAAAAAAAAAAAAAAAAAAAAAAAAGAAAGAAAGAAAGAAACTGTGTCCAAACAAAGTGACAGCTAAGACCCTGTCTGCTTTGAAATAAACTTCCATAACAAAGCAGTATAATATTTCCTGGTAGACTCAATTAGCTGACATAAATTACAGGAGCTTGCCCAACCCATTTGTTTCAAGATTGGAAACTAGAATTCAAGAAGAGACATTGATTTGCTTGTATTAGGCTGCAGCTCTGGGCTGTGTCAAGGTTCCCTTTAGAGCACAGTTGCTTTCAAAAGATGTAAGTTCTTCTAGAGTCCTGAGACTGCAGTTTCTCAGGAATTTCCCCATTCTGTGCCCCAGTTTGTCATAGGAAAGGAAGGGAAATGGTCAGGAGAGACCCTTCAGTCAATAGAGGATACCGAGTTAGCTACAGTGTATCATGGTGGCCTGGGAAGACAGAGTTAGCTACAGTGTATCATGGTAGCCTAGGAAGACAGAGTTAGCTACAGTGTATCATAATGGCCTGGGGAGCCTGAGTTAGCTACAATGTATCATTATGGCCTGGAAAGCCTGAGTTAGCTACAATGTATCATGGTGGCCTGGGAAGACAGAGTTAGCTACAGTATATCATGATGGCCTGGGAAGACAGAGTTAGCTACAGTGTATCATGATGCCCTGGGAAACCTGACTTAGCTACAGTGTATCATGGTGGCCTGGGAAGCCTGCATTAGCTACAATGTATCATGGTGGCTTGGGAAGACAGCTCAATGTTCAAAGCACTTGCCAAAAAAGATAGAAGGAAGGCGATTGGATCATCAGAAGCCATGTCTGTTAGGTGGATGTGGCAGCCCACCTGTCATTCCAGACTTGGAAGGTACACTTGCACATGCCTCTACAGGCATCCACACACATAGTAAACATGCATGCTCGTGCGTGAATGCGCTCATGCGTGCGTGCACGCATGCACACACAATCCCATACCTATACACACACACACACACACACACACAAAGCACAGTTAATAGTGCTGCCAGATAAAAGAGAAGATTCCCAGATAAATTGAAATTTTAAATAAAACCCAATAATGTTAGTATATGAGTGTTCCAGTGTACAGTGCCAGTTCAGGTGCTCTTGCACTCAAGCCTGTTTATCTGAGACTTAAATTTAGCTGGGGAGGGAACTTCTGTTTGATGTGATAGTTTATTTTCTTTAAGCTCTACTTATTCTGGGGGAGGAAAAGCTGTAAATACTAAGCCCGAGGCCATTTAGTACACTGGCAAAGGGTCCACACACACACTCATACTCACCGGGATTACACTGCTTATCACATAGTCTATGAAGTCCATGATGATTACTTCTGATTGTCAACAGGACCTAGAATCACTAGGAGACACACCATGGGCATGCTGGTATGGGATGTTAAAGACATGCCAGTTGAGTTGGAAGATCCACTCCAACTGTAGACACTACTACTACATGGGCAGGTGTTCCAGACTAAACCAAAAGGGAAAGGCTGTAGGACCCGGCCATGTCAAGCTCAAGAGAGTCCTGAGTCTTAGTAGTTTTCCCTAAGGCGATACCTGGTTGCAAGACAGATCACAAACTGAGACTGCATAGGCATCACCCAGGAACTAACTGTCCAAAAGAAATTCCCAATGTTCCAACCATTGTAGATAGGATCACTGGCCAGCACACACCCATTACTTTTCACCAGGACACCCCTAGACAAATGTCAGTTAATCAGGGGTACCGAACCTTAGAAATCCCTCACCCCATCTTTGCTACTACAAAAAATCCAACCCTGACTAAGCTCAGGCATCTCCAATTCTTCCAACATGTTAAATACATGGAGAGACTGAGTTTGCAAACTTGTGTAAGAATAAAGGCTTTTTGCTTTTACATACAGGACTCAGTCTCCTAGTTGGTTTGGGGGGGGGCTCTGTGATCTGGGCATAGCAATACCCACATTTGCAAAGTCATGCCCATAGATTGTTGTCTCTGTAAACAGTCTAGATGATATTAGCACAGAGATCCACAACAGGTCAAAGTGCAGAGAACAAAAGACTGTGGACACCCACTCCTTCCCAGGCTCAGGAATACTGGGTGGGAAGATTGCAGAGATAGTGGATGACTAGGAGAAGAGTGCTTTCCAGACAACAGATTATCCATCACACCTAGGATATGCTGAGAGCTGGGGTGTGGCTTCAGTTAGCTGCATCTCCATACAGAAACCCAATTCCTTCAGGGGAAGAATATCAGGTAATGAATAGTTCTTTCATAGTAACATGCAAACACACTTGCTAACATTTATTGCAATTAACTAAATTTGTTCAGAGCATTTAAAGTAGAACATTTAAAATAGATTTTTCTCTTAATCTTCCAGGACTCTAATTTCTGCTTAAAAGTCACAGGTAACATTTTTCTCTTTAAAAAGGGCTGTTACTTTTCCTTCATCTCATCAAGCTACCCCCATCCCCAATGTATTTAAATTAGAACTCTGGGAAGAAAGGGGTTAAATTAGATTTAGCTCAGTATGTAGGTCAGAGGGCTTTCTCTTAGGCCTTTACTGCTTATGCCGTATGTCCATGTAGTCACTATTTTATCTTGAGGTTGGTCAATGGACCAGGCAAATATTGCCATCTCTTTTCTAGCATGTGGACCCTGGAATCAGTAGGTGTTCTAGGGTTTCTATAGTTGTGGAGAGACACCATGACCAGAGCAACTCTTATAAAGGAAATATTTGATTGGGGCTAGCTTACACTAAAGGCATCACCATCCCTAACTTCGAGCTCTACTCTAGAGCCATTTTAATAAGACAGCTTGGTATTGGCATAAAAACAGGACGTGTGAACCAATGGTTTCCAATAGAAGACCCTAACACTAACCCACACAGTTATTAACACCTGAGTTTTGACAAAGAAGCCAAAACGGTACAATGAGAAAAGAGAAAACATCTTCAACAAATGGTACTGGCATCACTGGATGTCAATATGTGGAAGATTCCAAATAGATCCATATCTATCGTCGTGTACAAAACTCAAGTCTAAGTGGATCAAAGACCTCAACATAAATCCAGTAACACTGAACCTGATAGAAAAGAAAGTGTGAAGTAGCCTTGAATGCATTGACACAGGAGACCACTTCCTAAATATAACACCAGTAGCATAGACACTGAGAGCAGTGATCAATAAATGGGACCTCCTGAAACTGAAAATCTTCGGTAAGGCAGAGGACATGGCAAATAAGATAAAAGGACAGCCTACAGAATGGGAAAAGATCTTCACCAACCCCAGAGAGCTGATCTTCAGAATATAGCAGGAAATCTTACTGTAAATATTTAATCATGAGAAGACTAGGTGTATACCTATCCAGAGGGGGGAAAAAACTTAACATGCCCAAGATTAAGCAGATCAGAGGCCTGAGAGGTGGACAGTTTTGCCATGTCTGCAGGATGCTGAGAAGGCTGTAATTGATGGGGCTATGTGAAACAGGTTTAGTGATGTTTGGGGGAAGCGGCTTTGTACACATGGCCCTGCCCTGGAACCTTCTCTGCTCTGTGACATGTTTCTACATGCTCAGGGGCGTAGGTCTGGACTTTAAGCATCAGGAGGACATCTAGACAAGATGGACTTTGCCTCCACCCAGTTGTAGGTCGTTGTCTTTGTGGCATACACTGCCTTCTCCTTTACATCTCTCACCTGTAGAATTTGGACAGCAATGAGCATGAGACAACAATCGTCAGCTTCTTCCAGCTCTCACTTCTTGATGAGCTGTGACTGGGAATTGGGAGCATACCACAGTGCTCCCATAAGGCTGATTTAGGGGTAGAGCCTTGTTCTGCACATGAGAATAATAGAGTTTCCAGGACCATGTGGAAGCTTCACATCTGTTCAGTTAGCTTGCTTTCTACATCTTCAGGAGGTATGACCGTGGAAGACTAGGTGCTGGACTCTCCATGGATAGACCTAAGCCCATCAGAAGGAAACCATCTCCTGTGCTCTTACCTACATGGATGGCAGATATTTTGAACTCTGTTTTATACTTTAATGAACAGATGCCTCTCAGCTTAGTGGGGCTGTAAGGCACTGGTGAAGATTCTATTATCTGAACATTGCCATAGAAGTTTCCAACAACTCACCAGAGTTTCCTACTCTTTCATTTTGTTCCTAAATTGCCTTCAAATACCAGTGTTAGTCACTAGGCTGAAGGACATTAAGACTCGATGCTTATTTTTTTGTCTCTGCTTGTTTTTACTTCTCACTCACAAGGATGTGAGCCATTGTGTTCCATTACAAAGAGGAAGCCCTGGAGGATTTTCAAGGGCTATTGAAATTAACTGCATGAATGAGGCAAGAGGAACAATGCCAGCTTGTTGAGTATGGTTATGTAGTAGAGGAAGTGGAATTTGCCAAACCTGATTTCCATCTGAAATCACAAAACGTCACCATAGTTGGTTATAATCTCCAAACATTATAATTGTGTTATGATTATGTTATAATTGTGTTCCAGATTGCTTTCTATCACTGTGACAAAACCCTGCCAAAAGTAACTTGGAGAGGAAAGGGTTTATTTGGATTATATGATTCATAATTGGTCATTAAAAAAAATCACAGCAGGACTAAGCTATACCATGGAGAAAGACTTGCTCTCTATAATTTTTATTTCACTCAGGACACCTGACCAGGGGTTGGACTGTCCACTGTGGGCTGGGTCCTCCCACATAAATAATTAATAAAAAATGCCTCATAAAATTACCTGCAGATAATTGGATGGAAGCGGTTTCTCAACTGAAGTTCCTTTCCTTGGATGACAAAAATTAATCATCACAAACTGGCTAAGGATACCAAGAGCAGCCTGGAAGCCAGTGATGGAGAAAATTATGAGAGAAGATGAGGCACAGAGAGGCCACATGAAGGCATTCACAGGGAGGCAGAGCTCAGGGTGCTGAGATTACCAGTTCAGAAATAAATGCCCAAAGAACACTGGTCACCAGAAGATCACAGGAAGGGATTCTGTGCTCTGTACCCTGGGGAGTGATTGCAGCCCAACCAAAGCTTTCATCTGTGACTCTGGCCTCTAGAGCTGTAAAATAAAACTTTTAAGAAAAAGATGCATTTATTAAATGGCTAAAGGCATTTCCCTGCTCTTCCAGAAAACCTGGCTTTGGTTCTCAGTGCACACACAGTGGCTCACAGCTGCCTTTATCTTCAGTTCCAGGGATCCGATGCTCTCTTCCAACCTCTGCTGGTTCTGCATGCATGTGGTGCATGTACAAACACTCAGTTGTGCACACAGACACATAAGACTAAGTAAGTGTTTTTAAAGATTTATTTATGTTACTTGTATGTGTTTTTCCTGCATGTCTGTGTGTGCACAATGTGCAGAATGTGCATGCCTGGTGTCAGAGGTGACTGCATTGTGGGTGCTGGGAACTGAACCTCTGCAAAAGTAGCAACGACTATTGACTACTGAGCCATTTTCCAGCCCTAAATAAGTCACTAGTGTGGTTTTAAGCCATCAAATATGTGTTAATTTGTTATAATACTAGGGGGGAACTTATATAAATTTAATAAAACAAATAACCTATGGTTAGTAGTGGTTGCCTGTAACAGAGTCCTGCTGGGCTGGCACCAGAGAGTTAGCAAGCTACCCTCGCTAGCCACAACCCCCACTCAGTCCCTAATACAGTCTTTGTGCTACGAATACCTTTTGTTGCCCCATGTGAATCTTTTCTGAGTTTCCTGTGGATACAAAGCCTATGCAAATTTGGTTATGGGGAAACCAGGAAAACCATGGTACCTCATAAATCAGATATTTGCACTTGGCACTGTGTTTTGGAAGCTTCATTCAGTTCATTTTGAGATATGGAAATCTACCAGCTAAAGTGTAAACACAGGAAAAAATAAAATTTCCAAGAGGCAAAGGGAAAGAGCTTCAGTTTAAAGAGACTAAGCCCCCCATTGCCGAAAGACTAAATTAATCCTCAAGGTGTCTCTGAGTCTTCATTTCATGAACCCCCATGAACCCACACACCTGCACACACACACATGGCAGGTGCCTATAATTCCATCACTTGGAAAGTGGAGGCAGGAGGATCAAGAGGTCATTTTCAAGGTAACCCTTAACTACCCAGAGAGTTAGAGAGCAACCTAGACTACACAAGTACATTGTGAAAGACCCTACAGGCCCCCTCCTCAAAACCTGCAGCTAGCATGCTCCCTGGGGAACGTCCTGTTTGCTTTAAAAAAAAAAATTCTCCGGATCAGCAGCTAGCCTGCTCCCGTAAGAACATCCCATGTGCCTGAGAGGGCAGGAGATCTGTGAGATAGAGATAGGAAGACTGCAAGGCAAGACGTCAATAAGATAGGATGTCAACAAAGCAGATTAGCTATAAGATAGGAACAGGATGACTGTTGCCAGGCATCCATGCTGAGAGAGGAAACCATTCATGCCCCCGCCTCATTCCGGTCGACTGATAACCACGCTTTTGCTTCTGTAAGTTTGCTTTTGCTCTCCCCTATAAGAAACCCGCCCTCCAGTTGGCAGGTACGCAAGTCTTCTGAGAGATCTTGCCGCCCGCAGGTACCTGTGTCTACTCAATAAACCTCTTGCGATTTGCATCTGTGTGGTCTCGGCCTGTTCCTTGGCGTTGGGGAGGTCTCCTCCCGAAAAAGGGTCTTTCAATTGGAGGGGGGGGTGTTGTTGTTTGATTGGTTGTTTTTTTTTTTAAAAAAAAAGAGGAAAAGTAATTAAAATAAAATTGCAAAGCTTTTGGCTGAAGTCCCTCTTGCTGAACCTGTGCATGGCCATCTTCTCTATCTCTAGGGTCTATGGTAGAGATAAAGTGGCCAGAAAAATAAATTCCTCTTCACGGTGAAGGTGTAGCAGGCATGAAAACAACAAAAAAAATACTCAATGAGCATGCCAAGTAAGGCAGAGTATTGCTGGGGAGGAACCCAGGAGCAGGCAGAAGCTGGGGAAATAGGTAAGCATTTCCATCCTGGAGGTCTGACTCAGCCCGGAAGCACTGCTGCTTTGCTTTTCTTCTTCTTCTTCTTCTTCTTCTTCTTCTTCTTCTTCTTCTTCTTCTTCTTCTTCTTCTTCTTCTTCTTCTTCTTCTTCTTCTTCTTCTTCTTCTTCTTTTTATTATTTGTGATGGACTGTGGGGAAGATGGTGTGTGTTTTCATTGCTACACAAAACGATGGAACCCAAGAATTTCTGGCAAACAGAAAACAGCTCAGTGACTAGATGGGGAAGTGTGAGAGAGGGCAGGAAAGAGGAGCTCTGTGAAATCATTGGCTGGGGCCATCTTCATGGGCAAGAATAAAAGTTACTGTCTGCTGACAGTAGGGCCCAGTGTAAGAGAGGATTGAAGAGGGAAAGAGGGAGGGAAGAAGGGAGGGGACGAAAAAGAGGAGGAGGAGGAAGAGAGACAGAGATGAGGAGGACAGAAGGGGGGGAGGGAGGGAGGGGGATAACAAGTTCAAGGCTATCCTTGGATATATAAGGAGTTTGAGGCCACTGGGATACATGAGATACTGTTTCAAAGCCAATCAAATATGAAAAATAAATAATACTAAAATACTGCAGGAAACAATGAGGCTATATGAAAACACTCCTAGCTGTTCCTTAGGGGCATTAACCAAATCATAATCATCAGAGAAGAAAATATTACTTCACTTGAACAGGCTTTGCCAACTCCGCCTCATGATCTGGTGGATGCCGTGCTAGGAAATATTTGATGAAGTAGAGAACAAGGTCCCTGAGGCAAACCGAGGCAAGAGATGGAGATGGGATTCAGCCCAGTTTGTAAAGGGCTTTGCAGAACAGAAGCCAGCAGAGGCTTAGGGACAGGCAACAGATGTACTGATACTGGCTGTGCTCCAACTCTGCCGGCAGAGGACCCTTGGTAGACAGCCTGGCTGTGTGAACTGGACCAGACTCACTGCCAGGGCTTGGCCTGCTGGCAAGGATCTGGGTTTCCTGGGAGTCATGGTTTGAGCTGGGTGACTTCCAAGCCATGGCCTGATCACTGCACTTAACTTCAGCCTGTAGTTGTGCTTCTGAAATTAAACACCAAGGCAAGCCATCTTCATAAGACTGGGGTGTTTTCTGCTGCTCTCTCTACAATTTTAAAAGACACCTTTTCTGACTGAACTATAGATTTTCAATGTTATCCCAATCTGATTTAAACATGTAAAGATTTTTGATGAGGGTAACTGAAAGCTTGGATCCAATTAGTTGCCTGAAGCTGGTTACTGTTGACCAGTTACATGCCTGTAAGTTTGACTTCTAGAAACTTCCAAATATCATGTTGCTATCAACTTTGTGTTACAAAATGGATATGAGAAAAGTGAATTATTTATTTTCTAAAGATGTTGACCTCAGTGGCAAGAGTCTTTGTCAACAAGAAAACATGTGGATAGTCATACCTTCACAGCTCACTCCAGGCCCCGCCTTCACAGCTCACATCATGCAGAGCTGCAGGAACCTTCAGGGTTCAAGAAGCCTGTAAAAATTACTGCTTGTTGATAAACATTTCATACAATTAAAATCTTTCCTTCATCATGTAGATTTGGTTTACATGATGCTGTGTTACAGAAGGACTTTTGCATGCGAGAGTTCAACACACTTTGAGTGTATTTTCAACATCTTCCTACACTGACTTTCTTTCTTCACCACTAATGTCCCTGCTCCCTTAGACATTTCATGTCTACTCTCATGTCACATTTGCATACGTGATCGTATCTAGCTATATAAAATCTAGACTATTTGTATAAAATCTAAGCACTACAAACAAGAGAAGACACAGTATTTGTCTTTCCAGACTGGCCCAGTTTGCTTAATAGGATTGTCTCCAGTGGCATCATTTTCCTGCAGATAACAAACTTCATTCTTTGTTATGGTTGAGCGCTAACAGACTGGTCATCCTGACAAAATATCAATAGTAGAACAACACAGTTAAATGGCATCATCATGCAAATCAATCCAGAAGACAGCTTCAGAATGTTCTATGAGAAGCTGTAGAATACATAAATGTTCTTCTCAGGTGCCTAGCGTCCTTTCTCTAAAGCAGATCATATTCTAGGACATAAAACAAGTCTAACAAACATAGGAACATGAAAATCATTTCTTATATTTGATTTGACCACAATGGAATGAAACTAGAAATAAACATCAAGAGAAATTACAGAACATGTACAAACTCACGGAGATGGAACAAAAGTCTCTTGAATAATAAGTAAGTCTTTGAAGAAATTAAGAAAGAAATTTTCTATTAATAGAATTAAGTGAAAATTCGAAAGCACAACATGCCAAAAACTATGCGATATAATAAAGCACTCCTTAGGGGAAGTTTATAAGTGCCTATAGCAAAACGTCAAAGAAATCTTAAATAACATAATGGTGCACCTTGGGACCTAGGATAAACGAGAACTATCCTAAACCTCCATATTAATTAATTACTTAATGCACATTTTGTTCTGTGATATTCCTTTACTCATTAAAAGACATTACTGCCAGGTATTGAGGAAATGGCTTAGGGACTGAAATGTTTGCTATGCCAGTATGTGATATTCCTTTACTCATTAAAAGACATTACTGCCAGGTATTGAGGAAATGGCTTAGGGACTGAAATGTTTGCTATGCCAGTATGCGGTCCTGGATTTAGATGCCCAGCACCTATAGAAAGGGCCAGGGAGGCCTGACAGGAGGGTCCTCAGAGATTGACTGACCAGACAGTATGGCTGAATAGGTGAGCGGTAGATTCAGTAAGAGACTGTCTCAATGTACTAATTAATGCTAATACTAGTAAGTTTGACAGCCATTGGAAAAGTCATCCAACACTGATGTCAAGCTTTCACATGTGCGTGCAAGGATACATGAATTCACATGAACACAAGGGCATGGTGTACGTGTGAGCATATGCATACACATACACACACACAAAGGTAATAAAAAGAATACCTGTTCCTACAACTGACTTCTTGAGGGTTTTCTGGGCATGGCGGTGAATCTTCATCGTCTATTTGATTTAATTTTGAATACACAGCTCTGGGTGTATCGGTGAGGGTGTTTTTAGAAAAGTTTAACAGAGCAGAGAAGGCTTATTCTGAATGTGGACACACCGTCCTCTGCAGAGAGCCAGCACTCACCCCCTGCTCCCTGATGGCAGATGTCATGTGACCCTCCGCCTCGTGCCCTTGTCACCACTATGATGGGCTGTATCTTCAAACTGTTAGCCAAAACAACACTTGAACTGCTTCTTGTCAGAGATTTGGTCACAGCAATGAGAGAGGTAAAAACCACTACCACCAAAACCACTCAGCATCTTTAACTTGTCTTGCTTAATTAAATTCTTTCAGTCTGCAAGATGAAGGTTAAATGCTCCACCGTTTTCCACGATGGGCCTCCTTAAGCATAGGTACAGTGTCACTAGTCCTGCCTTCTGTATGGAGCAGAGAGCTGCTGCTGTTCCCGCTCTGTCTACTCCACTCTGGAGTCCACAATGGGACTCAGTTTCTCACCCCGGGAACTCTCTATATCTGCGGTTACCACCACTGCGCCACTGGGCAATTGTACAAGTTTCTTGTGAGAGTTTGCACAGGGCCGGACATACTTCTGGGATTTACACTGCTGTGTGCTTCCTCTCGGCTTCCTGCCCCACACTGGAACCCTTCGACTTAGCTATCATCCCTGTGACATGACCCCGCACATCTTGTCAACTTTTCAGGGGTCTTCCACTTAGCTATCATTCCCGTGACATGACCCCACACATCTTGTCAACCTTTCAGGGGCCTTCCACTTGGCTATCATCCCCGTGACATGACCCCACACATCTTGTCAACCTTTCAGGGGTCTTCCACTTGGCTATCATCCCCGTGACATGACCCCGCACATCTTGTCAACTTTTCAGGGGTCTTCCACTTGGCTATCATCCCCGTGACATGACCCCGCACATCTTGTCAACTTTTCAGGGGTCTTCCACTTGGCTATCATCCCCGTGACATGACCCCGCACATCTTGTCAACTTTTCAGGGGTCTTCCACTTGGCTATCATCCCCGTGACATGACCCCACACATCTTGTCAACTTTTCAGGGGTCTTCCACTTGGCTATCATCCCCGTGACATGACCCCACACATCTTGTCAACCTTTTAGGAGTCTTCCACTTGGCTATCATCCCCGTGACACGACCCCACACATCTTGTCAACCTTTTAGGAGTCTTCCACTTGGCTATCATCCCCGTGACACGACCCCACACATCTTGTCAACCTTTTAGGAGTCTTCCACTTGGCTATCATCTCCGTGACATGACCCCGCACATCTTGTCAACTTTTCAGGGGTCTTCCACTTGGCTATCATCCCCATGACATGACCCCACACTGGAACCCTTCCACTTGGCTATCATCCCCGTGACACGACCCCACACATCTTGTCAACTTTTCAGGGGTCTTCCACTTGGCTATCATCCCCGTGACATGACCCCACACTGGAACCCTTCCACTTGGCTATCATCCCCGTGACATGACCCCGCACATCTTGTCAACCTTTCAGGGGTCTTCAACAAAACCACGACACCCACAAAAACACAACCCTTCCTCTCTTGGTGTCTCAGTTTTACTTCTCCTTATTAATAGATATGCAGAAAAGGTTCATTTTGTTATATAACTGACTTCTTCTTGGCTTCAAACTCAATGTCCCTATCCACGATACTTCCTTAGTGTGCCCGTACATGTTTCTCGCATATTTGGTCATGCCCTCCTCCAATTATAATCACAGCAGTATACGCAAATATGCTGTTTATTTTTTAAAATCTCAGTCTTCAATTTTACCAATAAAGACTTGGGACCCAGATGCTGGGGTGAAAGCTTGCTAGCTCAGAGAGACAGAGAAAGCATCTGATTGACTTTGCTCCTCAGCTGATGTCCCAGAAAACTCCTGCCTTCTCCCCATACCATTTCAAGCCACTGTCCTCAATCTAAATGTCCCTCCCTTTTACTTCCTATATATCTCTCTATCCATCCTCCTGACTCCCTCTTACTCTCTATGGTATTTTCTTAATAATCTCATGTTTACTTCCTGTCTACTGATTTTTTGCTCCACCTCTTGACTTATGGTTAATTTTATTTAATCTTGTTTTCAATATTCAAGCAGACAGCTTTGAATAGGTTAAAGGTGTGTGATAGGGCTGAGCCACACCACTAGAAATAGGTTTCTTCCATAAATAACACAATCTTGGGGTTCACAGCATGATCAAATATCCTGCAAAACAAATGAAATTCATGTCCCAAAGTCCAGTCACTAAAGGAATTACTCCACAAATTGTTCTTTGACTAACTCTTGTCCTTGTCTGACACAAGGGTCCCAGTCTTCTGTGTGTGCCCTGCATAACTCTTGTCTTTGTGTTAGATGTTTACGCTGAGAAAACCATCTCTATTCCTATTTCAGTAAGCAATCCTCTCTACCCGCAGGTGTGAAAAAATAGATAGCTAATGAAGTTTACATGATAAAAAAAAATAAGGTAGAACTAAGAGGTGTGATTTCAGTTTGTGGCTCTGAGGTTTTTAATTTAGTGTCATGACAAAAGTAATCAATACACAATATCTTTGAGCTACAAGAGCTGCACAGTGAGGAAATGATAAGCCTTGAATCTGAAATGATAGCTACTTCCGGAGGGGGAAGGTGAGGAGCAGAAGTGTGTGAGGGGGAACTGGTGCGGTTATAATTTAATCAATCACTGTACACCGTGTTCTAGGCTCTATTTGGGGTCATGAGCTAATGCTTCTGTGTGATCCTGATATCTAGGTCTGCTTTAGGCGGAGCATGCTGGAGATTATAGTCAACACCGGTAAAATCATCAATGCCCGGAAGCCTGTGGAACAGAAGCTTCTTGTCTCTAGGCCTGAATGACGCCTGATCTGAGGATGCCCTAGGCAGCTTGGTCTCTGAGAAAGCAACCCAGGGAGTGCTCGTGAAATGCTGACTGGTGCTAACACTCCTCAGCCTGAATTATTTAATAAACAGGCAATTTGGTAGTGTTATAACTTTTAAGTAGAACTTGCCCACAAAGTAAATTGCTAAATTAAATGTATTCCCCTATTGCCACATAGAATTAGAAGTCACTTTTGACTCTAAGCTACTGATGAACTAGAGGACCCCTCCCCAGTATTGACTCTTTGCGTACCTAATGTGAGTCACGAGTTGTTCAAACTTTATTGTTGAGTCACCAGAAACAAGAAAATCATTGACAAAATGTGAACTTTTGTTACTCATTTCTCAAATAATTGCTATCCTAAAGTGATAATTAAAGCGGATGTAGAGTCTTTTTTTTAGAAGAAAAACAAAGAGCCTTCAATTCAATAGTTTTCTCACATGTTGAAAATGACCTGACTGAGGTGAGCGCTTCGATGTCTGACTTGTCAGGAAATGATTAAGCAGCTGTGAGTCCTGAGTCACAGGCTGTGAATTTTCATGTGACTCTCGTTTCTCTAATAGAAAATCTTACACCCTGGCTCCTCCGTGGAATAAAACACCACTAGTAGAGCTGATGGGTGTGTCCTAAACGCGACCATGTCCTCCGCACATAAGCAAACAGATACAAAAATATAAACCACAGACAGAATTCTGTCTGCCTTTGTACCACACTAGATGTTGCAATGACACATGGTAGTCACGTGCTGTGGAAAGGACAGTGTGAGCAATCAAGTGTGCTTGTGTGTGCACGGCATGCATGCTGGAAAAAGCTCCACACATGTGCCAAGGAAGAATCCACTATTATTTTAGAGGTGCATAGTATTCCTCTTTATATCCACTCCCTTTCTACACACCTGCATGCATGCACACACACACACACACATGCTATGATATTTAATTTTAAATATTTTTATCTTATAAACAATTCTGAATTAATGAGTTATATTACCTCAGTGCAAATTCCTAGGTATGCAGATGCTGTCTAGGAAGTATGTAACCCCTTAGAGATGATCGAAGTCCCCTCCAGAGGTTGTACCAGTTTCTGTTCTGTTGCACTGAGTTCCTGCTTGTTTCTGCCATGACATTATTATTGCATTTTAATTTTCAGTCTAATGTGTGAGAAACCATCTCCCTGTTTCCTGACACTCATGTCTCCAGCTCTGCAGGGCAGGGGCAGAGCCTCCTTCATCATTTTCTGCTCTTCCGAGTTCTCCTTCCTTCTTCGTGACGGCTTTATTGAACAAAAGCAGTTTGAAGTTTATCAATGTATGTTTCACCATTTGGTATAGAGGCCTTGCTCATCCTACAGAGCCCGTGGCCTACAGAGTGGTGTGTTACTATTCCAGGGTATGCATGGCCGCAAGTGGAGTCACAATAGCAGCACGCATTCTTCCAATGCACTGTGCAGAGCTCAGATTTGAAAAAGTAAAACCCAAAACATTTCAGATATTGCCAAGATATTTTACCTGGATACTATCTTATTTGGGGTTTCTATTACTATGAAGCGATACCCTAGCCATGGCAACTCTTATAAGGAAAATATTTAATTGGGGCTGACTTACAGTTTCAGAGGTTTAGTCCATGGTGGCATACAGGTAGACATGGTTCTGGAGGAAGAAAGAGAGAGAGAGAGAGAGAGAGAGAGAGAGAGAGAGAGAGAGAGAGAGAGAGAAGAGAGAAGAAAGCTATGCATCATGTAACATACATCTTTATCTGTGTGTTACATGATGCATAGCCTGAACATAAGAGACCCCAAAGCCTGCCTCCACAGTGACAAACTTCTTCCAACAAGGCCACATCTACTCTAACAGGGCCATACCTCCTAGTAATGCCACTCTCTATGGGTCAGGCATTCAAACACATGAGTCTATGAAGGCCATTCCTACCACCATAGATACTTGAATTCTTCTCAGGTTTAGGTGGAGGGGTGGGCGAATATCTTGGGGCTAGAGTGATGGCTTAGTGGTTAAGAACACTTGTTGTTCTTGTAGAGGATTCATGTTCAGGCCTCAGTATCCACATGGAGCTTCACAGCCATTGGCAGCTCCAATTCAGGAGACCCCGATACCCTATTCTACTTCCCTGGGTACCAGGCACACATATGGTACACAGGCATATATGCAGACAAAACACTCATATACACCAAATAAGCTAAATTTAAAAACCTACAGAGGGAGAAGGGAGAGGAGATAGATGGATGGGTGGTGTGGGCCAACTGTATTCTGTCAATTATATTTTAAATAAACACTGATTGGCCAGTAGCCAGGCAGGAAGTATAGGTGGGACAACCAGACAGGAAGTAGAGACAGGTCAGTGAGAACAATGCAACAGAGAAGAAAAGCATTTACAGCCATTTGCTCACAGGTCCTCATACTGTCCAGAGGTCACGATGCTGGGAGCTGTGCTCACCTCCACGGAATCACTGCCTGCCTGCCTGCCTGAAGCCATACCCTTCCTACACAAAGAACTCTAAACCTCTTTGGAACCTTGAATCCAAAATAAACTCTTCATTCTTCAAGTTGCCTTGCCCATTTTATCGCAGCAGCACAGTGTTACGGGAGGTCCTCCCACTCCTCCAGCCTATCGCCGCTGAAATACCAGCCCCTTGGGGCGTGGTCTCTCTCCCTTTAAAAAAGCAGCCACTTCCCTCTCCTCTCTCTCTTCACTTCCTGCTCCACCGGTGACTTGACTTCCTTCCTGGTTACGCAGAGGGCTGAAAGTGATCTGTAAGTTTTTTCCCCTTTAAATAAATATCACCCTATTAATCATAATCCCAAATTGGCATTGTTTGTGACTTACGCCTTCATTTGGCGCCCAACGTTTGGTTTTAGAACCTCTCCCGGCTCGCAGCCGCGAGTTCGGCTTGGCGGCCGGAAGTTCGGCTTGGCGGCCGCAAGTTCGGCTTGGCGGGCGCTTGTTCAGCTTGGAGGGAGCAGTTGCTTCCTCAGCCGCTGCCTGTGGATTTAAACTCCACAGGCCCGCGAAGTCTCTGCCCGCGTGATTTGCTCTTTTCTGAGTCGTTTTCAAATCTCCCTTGCAAGCACAGCTCTTAAGTGGCGCGAACCAGAGCACGTGGTTGCTGAAAGCTGCAACCCCTCAGGGTGACTCTGTCACGTGGAGGCATAAGCGGCTTCCAGGTTGCTCTTCCCTACCCCTGGATTCTGGTTTCTGGTTCCATCTCTGGAATTGATTTAATTACATTTACTTTGTTAAGCAACTTACATTTTCCAGTTTTTAACAAATACTAGGCGGACTCTGAAACAGGACCGTGTTTTCGTCGAGACTTGGCAACAGCGCCACCTGCTGGATAATAGGTAATATGGCAGTTCTCGTTTCCAACGCGAATTTTACTGTTCTGGTTACCAATACAATGGGTTATATCATGCAAGGTTTATATGACTATGGGGATAACTTAATTTACTGGTTATTAGGTTTCAGTATTCTTTTGCATATTCTATCATTTAGGAAGATCATGGCACTCCTAAGAACCATACAATCTTTACTAGAAACTCATGCAGGTCAGGAGATTAAGGATTCAAAAGAGACAATAATAAAAAGACTTGAAATGATTGAAGAAATGATTGGAGCTGGTGAACAGAGTAATAAGGCACAAGGACAGGATACAATGCCAACACCAGCTATTAGAACTGGCTTACCAAAGGTTTTAGCAGCATACCCTATACTTAATTCTGACAAAGCGTCAACTTCTAAAGGCTCAAAGGGAGTCAGAGAAGCTAGATGGACGCCAATAGCAATGAATGATCTAAAAGAAATTAAGCAAGCTATTGTTAATTTTGGCTTGCACTCTGCATACGTAAAGGAAATGATAAGGACTTGGGCTTCTAATGCTAGAGCTACCCCCCATGATTTCCATCAGTTAGTGTCTGCAGTTTTAGATAATGGACCTTCCTTGATGTTTGGAATTTATTTCAGAGAAGAATCCAAACATATGGAACAGCAAGGAAGAGCAAAAGGTATTGAGGTTTCCCAAGATCAAATTCTTGGTGCAGGAGAATATGCTGATCCACAGGTCCAAGCTCTTTATGATGATGAAGTACTGTGTCTATGTCACCAAGCAGCTTTAAATGCTTGGAATAGGATACAAGATCCAGCAAAAAGGGTTGAATCATATACCAGAATTAGGCAGGGACAGAGAGAACCCTTTATTGACTTTTTGCAAAGATTAATTAAGGCTCTGGACATAGGGGTAACAGACCCAGAAGCTAGACGAATACTTCTTGAATCTCTAGCTTTTGAGAATGCAAACATAGAATGCAAAAAGATAATTGGGCCTTTAAAGTCTAGATCAGCACCTATGGATGAATGGATTCAGCATACGATGAATGTTGAGACGTTTAGCTATAACGATGAATCTTGGGTAGGAGAAGCGATTTCCACAGCAATGAGGAGACATCAAACTGCCAGGTGTTTTAATTGTGGTAAATTAGGACATCTGAAAAGGGATTGCAGGCACAGAATTTCTAGGAACATTATCTCCTCTGGGAATGACAAAGATAGGAGACCTAGGCCTTCAGGTATATGTAGGAGATGCGGTAAAGGCCGACATTGGTCCAATGAATGCAGGTCAACAACAGACAAACAAGGCAACCCGATACAGTCGGGAAACTCCTTGAGGGGCCTCTCGCAGGCCCCCAAGCCAACAGTGGCCCAGTCATTCCCAGTCACAGTGGAGAACGTGCCTCACCAAGAAAATTAAAAGCTCCAATTTCTGCTGTAAAAAGTAATACTGGTCTAAATAATGAAATCCATGTGAAGGATGAGTCAAAAAACCCAGTTGGACAGAGTAAACGTATATTTTGGCAGACTTCTATTAATGATCAAAGACCAAAGCTAAGAGTCTGTATAAATGGCACTTTTATTGAAGGCTTATTAGACACAGGTGCGGATGTAAGTATCATTACCCCAGAATCTTGGCATCCGAATTGGCCTCTTCAAGAGGTAGATGTTCAGTTCTTGGGAATTGGAACCCTATCTCGTGTAAAACAAAGCACAAGATGGGTTGAATGCATAGGGCCCGAAGGGCAAATAGGAAGACTAAGGCCATATATAGCCAATATTGCCATAAATTTATGGGGCCGTGACCTGCTACAGCAATGGAATACCCAGATTAACATTCCTGTAGTTCCAGGAACTCATAATTCTGGGAAGTATATGATGAGGTATTATGGAAAAAGGTCACTAGCCATTCAGGCTGTACAAGAACATACAGCAAATACCAAACCTTTAGAGGTACCAACAGCCCTACCTTTAAAATGGCTAACTGAGAAGCCAATATGGGTCAAACAGTGGCCTCTAGCTGAAGATAAACTACAGGCATTGGAACAGCTGGTGCAGGAGCAACTAGATGCTCACCACATTGAAGAATCAACCAGCCCTTGGAATTCTCCTGTGTTTGTTGTAAAAAAGAAATCTGGTAAATGGAGAATGGTGACAGATCTAAGAGCTGTCAACAAAGTAATTCAACCTATGGGCTCACTACAATCTGGAATTCCTTTGCCTTCTCTGTTACCAAAAGGATGGCCTCTTATAGTTATTGATTTGAAAGATTGTTTTTTCACTATACCGTTACAAGAAAAGGATAGAGAAAAATTTGCCTTTACAGTGCCTACTTATAATAATTCTCAGCCCAATAGGAGATATCAATGGACTGTCCTCCCACAGGGTATGCTCAATAGTCCTACACTGTGCCAATATTTTGTAAGTAAGCCATTGGAAATAATTCGTAAACAATTCCCCAAGTCCATTATTTATCATTACATGGATGACATCTTGTTATCTGATTCAAATAAAGATACTTTAGAAAGGATGTTTGAAGAAGTAAAGAAAGTCTTGCCTAGGTGGGGATTACAAATTGCCCCTGAAAAGATTCAAAGAGGAAACTCTATTAATTACCTAGGTTACAGAATAGGGTTAGAGAAAATTAAAACGCAAAAGGCACAAATTAGGAGAGACCGCTTAAAGACTCTTAATGACTTCCAAAGATTGTTAGGAGACATTTCCAGTCTACGACCAGCTGTTGGGATAACACCTGATCTAATAGTTCATTTAAACAAAACCTTAGATGGTGATAAAGATTTGAATAGTCCAAGAGAACTGACAGCTGAAGCAGAAAAGGAACTGACAATGATTGAGGAAAAATTACAGGAGGCACATGTGGATAGGGTGAACCCAAATCTTAGCTGCATCCTAGTCATATTGCCTTCCAGAATTTCTCCTACAGGGATTCTAATGCAGAGGGAAGATATTATTTTAGAGTGGATATTTATACCTAATAAACCAAGTAAAAAATTAAAAACTTATGTGGAAAAAGTCTCTGAATTAATTATAAAAGGTAAGCTGAGACTTCGTCAACTAGCAGGTATAGACCCAGCAGAAATTATAGTGCCTTTTACTACTGAAGAAATAAAAAAGTTATGGGAAGACAATGAACCGTGGCAAAGAGCTTGTGCTAATTTTTTGGGAGAAATTAATAGCAACTATCCCAAAAGTGGTAGACTTAACCTCATAAAAAGAACTTCTTGGATTCTTCCTAGAATTGTACGTGATGCTCCAATAACTGGAGCCCGTACGTTCTATACTGATGCAAATAAATCAGGGAAAGCAGGTTACAAGTCAGATGAATTGAGTAAGGTGGAACAAAGCCCTTATAATTCTGTCCAGAAGGCAGAATTATATGCCATTCTTATGGTGCTAAGGGATTTTAAAGAACCTCTTAATATAGTTACAGATTCACAATATGCAGAAAGAGTTATCTTGCATATTGAAACCGCTGAATTTATACCAGATGACACAGAGTTGACTTCATTGTTTATCCAGGTACAAGACATAATCAGGAACAGGCTTTGTCCGATGTACATAACACACATCCGTTCCCATACAGGTCTGCCTGGTCCTCTAGCCCAAGGCAATGCTGAGATTGATCAATTATTGATTGGAAGTGTGTTGCAGGCCTCAGAATTTCATAAGAAGCATCATGTCAATAGTAAAGGCCTAAAGAAAGAATTTTCCATTACTTGGCAACAAGCTAAGGACATTATAAAGAGATGTCCTACTTGTTCTTTCTATAATCAAACACCGTTGCCTGCAGGGAGTAACCCAAAGGGCACTAAGAGAAATGAAATCTGGCAGATGGATGTGTTCCACTTTATGGAATTTGGTAAATTAAAATATGTACACCACACCATAGACACGTATTCAGGTTTTCAATGGGCTACTGCCCTGAGCTCAGAAAAGGCTGATTCAGTAATCACACATTTATTGGAAGTTATGGCCATCATGGGTATACCTGCACAAATAAAGACAGACAATGGTCCAGCATATGTATCTAAGAAAATGAAACGCTTTTTTGATTATTATAATATAAAACACATTACAGGTATACCAAATAATCCTACAGGTCAGGCAGTTATAGAAAGATCAAATCGTACTATAAAGGATATGCTGAACAAACAGAAAGGGACCGAAAATACCCCCAGAAATAGATTACATAATGCTTTATTAACCTTGAATTTTCTTAACGCTAATGAGAAAGGAACGACAGCAGCAGAAAGACATTGGATAATGGAAAAGTCTGCTGAACTAAATCAACCGATTTATTTCAAAGATGTGCTGACCTCTCAATGGAAGCCAGGAGATGTGCTACGTTGGGGAAGGGGTTTTGCTCTTGTTTCCACAGGAGAAGAAAAATTGTGGATACCATCAAAATTAATAAAGTTTCGATTTGAAGAGGAGAAACCTCTTGGAAAGGAGAAATGACAACTTATCCACAATGATGATATTCATACAGGTGGTAAGAAAAACATATAGAATGGGGGCAGGGTTCTGTTCTTATCTCCACAGGAAAACACTCATCTTTGAGAAATTCAAGGGACCCTGGATGTTTGGATACTGACAGATGGAAAAATACCTGCCCGATAGGAAATATCAAGAAAACTGAATGGGTTGTGTAAGTAATATTAAACCATATTTCTAAATTTATAAAGCTGGTTTTGAAGTTGGACTCTGGCTCAGTCCCTCTCCAATTCCAAGCCTGTTAGTAAGAGAAAAACCCAGAGTTTCTGGAGTTTCTGTCTCATGTCAAGAGCCATGATGTGGGACAGAAAGAAATATGAGTTTAGAAAACATCTTTGCTTTTCTTCATATCTATCATACTTTTCATTGAATATATCTATCAGCATTGAATATATATATATATATATGTCTATATGATTAATGCTTAAGTTTTTCATAATGAACAATGAGTTTTTCCTGAAGTGACATTTGAAGTTTCCAGGAAGAAGATGGGGCCCCATAACAACAACTCCACCTGCTTGATATGACGTCAGATACTGATAGCGCTACAACAAGACCTGCTTTGGGTACCAGCTGCATAAGACAGTTCCAACTTGGTTAGCTGAAATGGTGCACATCTTATACAACATTTTGGCCAGACCTGCACAAAATACTCAGAGACTATTGGCAATTTTAAAAGACATTGATCTTGAAATTTAACCATCATTTTACTTTCACAGGATCCCCCAGAAAGAACTTCGCCCCCATGACAGCTGGAAGTAATTCTAGAGGACGACGTCCCCTCTCCCAGTAAAGTTTGCCCTTGGGTTTAGGGACATCATTTAGGGGTTGATTATAATTAGTATACGATTGAGGGTTGGGGGAGGAATTTTATAAGCTCAGGGATCATTTTGAAAAAAAAAAAAAAAGAGGGATGATGGGATAATAGATTTGTAATTGTGAGTTACTGTTGTTAGACAAATATATTGATATAGATTCTTGTATATTGATACAAAGATAAATTGTATTGACTATTGTATGCATTCATGTTTCTACCTCTGTTTAAAACATTTTTTATGTATTGACATATATATATTGTATATATTTACCATATTGCAGTGTACATTTCTACCTCTGATTGAGATACTTATATAATGTTCGTGTATTGGTATATATTTACCCACTGCAATGTATATTTGTACATTGTTTATATTTGGAGGTCATTGTCCTCATTTGTTTCACAGTCGTTTATTGTCTTAGTCTTTAAGTTAGATAGATATTGAGAATTATATAGACTAATAGTCATCTAAGTTTGTCATTTATAATTAGACTAATCAGGTTCTTTAGATATATAGAGATTATACTCAGTATAGATAGATAATCTTCAACTTCTTCAAAGAGCTGTAGAAAATGGCCTTTAATCTAACTCAGAGTTTTGTGGTAGTGAGACACAATTGCTCCTGGCAACACCACTCTATTCCCGAGAGAATGTTGAGCACCAAAGACACTCCACCTGGAGCATTTCTTTTTGGCAGAACTGGCCTTGGGGCAAAGAAATGCCCATACCTCAACCACTGACAAAGATACAGAGCATGCATCAATGGATAAAACAGGGCTGTCTTATCCTGCCAAGACAGGGTAAGATAGTTTTGAAAGTTGCTTGCCTTTGAAAATGGTGTGTCAGTTATGTTAGGCCTTAGCCAAAGTTGGTTGCTTCAACGCTGCTAATGTGACTTTGGGTGATTGCCTAGGTAGCTAGTTGTCTCTGTGATTTGTTGCATGTTTTGGAAGTTGTTTTACTGAACTTCCTAATTACCTAGGTAACATTATTTCCCTTCTCAGATCTTTGATGGGGTTGAAGACTATATAAATGTAGTTACTTTCTCTCATGACTTGGCCAAGTTATTTATTATACAAGACCTAAGCTAGTTAGAATAGGATATTTGTACTTATTGTATATAATTTCATAGTAGGTTTAGAACTCTCTTATTTAAACAAAAGGGGGAGGTGTTACGGGAGGTCCTCCCACTCCTCCAGCCTATCGCCGCTGAAATACCAGCCCCTTGGGGCGTGGTCTCTCTCCCTTTAAAAAAGCAGCCACTTCCCTCTCCTCTCTCTCTTCACTTCCTGCTCCACCGGTGACTTGACTTCCTTCCTGGTTACGCAGAGGGCTGAAAGTGATCTGTAAGTTTTTTCCCCTTTAAATAAATATCACCCTATTAATCATAATCCCAAATTGGCATTGTTTGTGACTTACGCCTTCAGCACAGAGCTAACCAGTTCAGCAGGAGAGCCAGCCCAGAACCACAGTTGCCTTTCTCACCAGGCTCCTCCAGTCTGGAACATTCCTCCAGCCCTTCCCTGACCTCAAGAAGTTGGAGAAGACTGAACACATAGAAACTAGGCTTCTATGCTATGGGCCAGCAGTTAGATTTAATTTGCACACCTTTGGCAGTACTGACAGTGTGTTCCTCTCCATCTGTCTGGAGAAGCTGAGGTGGGCGTGCCTGTGACCGGCACCATCGTCACTCAAATGAGTGGGGTTTTGCCAGCTTTCATGCTAAATTATAAAAGAACCCTTTTAGTTAAGTACATTGTGCATAACTATAAATGGCTTAAATACCTCATTTCTTTTCATCTTAAATATTAAGAATCTATATCAACACAGATGCACAGTTCATGTTTCAATTAGCAGGTTAATAAAATTCTTCATTGTAAATCTTCATTTCTAAGTCACTGCATCTTACACTTAGGCAGGCATGTCCTTCCCACTGACCTCTCTGTCCCCTGGTCCTAACCCTACCACATGCTAAGCACTTTCTTTCTACCAAAGCATGCTTCATTTTGTTTTACTGAGCCCAGGCCCCATGCAGCCCAGGTTGGTCTCAGCATCTGTGTATCTATAATACTGGGCGTGAACGTTTGATCCTTCTGCCCCAGTTCCCAAGCCTGGGACCACAAGCACACACCACCACTCCAGGCGCTTCTCTGGTGTTTACTTCTCCAGCCTCAATCCAGCCATTTCTCCTGGAGGCTGGTGCATCTTAGTGGAGAGTCTCATCTTGGAGCCATGATCCTGGTGTTGATGGTCTCATAGTGGGGGCTGGCATGGGAAGTTTGTTGCTGACTATGACATTTATGTGTTTATTCACACATGCCTGTACATCTATCCATGAGAACACATAGTCTGTCTCCATGGAAATCTAAAAACTCGCATCATTAACTCCAGTTTCAACCAATACCACAATACCTCCCTACCCTGAGAAACCAGTTTTCATTAACCTAAAGATTTACTGATATGATCAATGCCCCTTGCAGGTAATTGCCCTGGCGTGTTTTCTCTGTCCTACTACAGGTCTAGGTCCCCCTTGGGCTCTTCCATCCCATGCCAGGGATTTCACTCCAGGTGCCCCTCTTCTGGCCTCCAGGTTCAGGCCTTCACTAGGCCCTGTCTCTCAGATCAGTGAGTTTCTCTGGGCAGTTGGAGTTGTAGCAAATTGTGACTGCAGTTTCTAGAAGAAGCAATGATGTATAATGCTGCACAATGTCACAGTCTGATTTCTGTTGCTGTGTAAAAACACTGTGACCAGAAACAACTTAGAAGGGGACAGGCTTTATCTGGATCACACTTCCACCACTGAGGGAAGTCAGGGCAGGAACTCCAAAGGAAACCACAGAGAAATGCTGTTTGCTAACTCATTCATAAGCCCTTGCTCAGCTAGCTTTCTTGTATAGCCAAGAATCTTTTACATGGGAAATGGCTCTGCCCACAGTGGGTTGGGCTTTCTTACATCAAGTAATAATGAAGACAGTCCCTCACAGATGTGCCCCAAAGGTCAATACGACCTGAGCAATGCCTCAATTGAGACTCCTTTTCATGTGACCTGAGGCTGTGTCAAGTTGACAAAGCAAACCAGAACACATATCTCACACAGAGGTCAGTCCAGATGTTGCAAAACGTATCCCAATTCCATCTGACAAAGAGAAGAGCTATTTGTGGGGCCTTGCAGCAGCAAGAGGTGAGTGTTGGTGCTCAGCTGGCATCCTTTGCATCCTTTTTTTATTCAGTTTGGGATGCCAGCCCACGAGGTGGTACCATCCATATGAAAGGAGAGTCTTCTTTCAGTTAAACCTGATTGGAAACTCCCTTGCAGACCTTGGGTCTCACTATGGTCCTAGCTGTTTGTCATCTGATCTCACTGACAGTGAAGTCCACCACCACCCCAAGCAGAGGCTTAGTTACTCACACCTTCAGAGGTTTTTCTTCTTTTGACAGTGCTCACCCTTGGAGTCCTAGGTTAGCTCTGGCACAATGGATAAGGGCCTGAAATAAAGGAGCCTGGCATTTTGTATCTGACCTTGAAAGGTACTGCTCAGCAGAGAAATTCTTGAGATGCAAGGCTCCTGGGGCTGTTGGAACAGACGATAGGAGAATCTGAACACCTTAGGCATTGCACCCTGACTTTTTCTGTGTGTGTTCCCCTAACTCTGCAGACAAAGTGGGCATATCAACAGCTGTGTGTTTTAATAATTGACAACTTGATGTCATTCACCAGCTACCACAGCCTCTGCTGGGAATTTCTCCTGCGTACCCATCTGAAACAGGATGTAAGCAAGGCACTTAGTAAGATGGCAGGAGCCTCTGTGTTCAATACTCTTAAAAAGTCATTTGATATTTCGTCATGTGAGTGTGAAAAGCTTGGAATCACTTTCGGCTTAATTTTTCCCATTTCATGGCTGATGTGAGCTACGGTAAGAAAACCAATCTATAAGTTGAAGGGAATGCAACACTTTCCCTTTTCTAGTTAAAATTTAGTTGATTCTAAGCCTGGTGGTGGTGGCGCACGCCTTTAATCCCAGCACTCGGGAGGCAGAGGCAGGCAGATCTCTGTGAGTTCAAAGGCCAGCCTGGTCTACAAGAGCTAGTTCCAGGACAGGAACCAAAAGCTACGGAGAAACCCTGTCTTGAAAAATCCAAAAAAAAATTTTTTTAGTTGACTCTAGAATAAAAAGGAGTAGAATGCCATCTCACATATGGGAAGCCTCAGGGAACGTGAAGACTACCCTGAATTGATTCTTGGTTTTATTGATGTTATTCTTCTAGAAGAGGCGTTATATCTTCCCGCCCCAACAGGCCTGTTCTCTGAGCTCTTGAAGGCATTTCAGTGAAAGTCACTCGTCTGCCACATATACAGACATAAACACACACACACATACATCAGAGCACACAGATGCACATACATGTATGACGATACATATATCTTCACATAAAAACATGTGTATACACAGATGCATACAGAAACACACATGTATGCAGAAAAACACATATGGATACCCAGCATATGCATACACAAGCACACAGACTTATACATATGTCTGCATGCATAAGTGTATATGTATATGTGTACACATGTACACAAATGCACATACAGAGACACATAGGTCTATACTTATGCACATGCATGCATAAGATACTCATGCCTACAAGTGCAAGGTACAGACGTAAACCTGCTTGTGTGTATACATGTGCACACACAGGCACACACAGGAGCACACATGTATGTAGACACAGGAATGCCCACAGACACATGGACACTAACCAAATGCATACACAGACATATACTGGTAAGCATATGTGCACATACACATTTTAGATATATGTTCTACTTCTTTCATTCAATATCTAGCTCCTAAAAGGAAGCAAAGATGCCTGGAAAGTCACAGGAAAATACAGAGCCAGAAAACAGAGAGCAGGGAGGTCTGGGTAACATTTCCAAAGCGGAACATTTTAAATCTGAGATGGTATGAGTGTTGAGAAAGATTCCCTCTCGCTAAACACAGGACATCTTACAAGGAAACAGGTGGAAGTTTTAGAATATTTACAACAGAAGCAGAAGCAGCTCCTGGAGGCTGGGGAGGTGACGCAATGAATACAAGCCCTTGCTGCTCTTGCAGAGGACCAAAGTTTGGCTCTCAGTACTTCCACTGCCAGGTCCAGAGGATTCTGCACCCTCTATAGCCTCCTAGGGCACCAGTACAGCACGGCACCTCCCACCCAATATAAAAACGAAATAAATACAATAATCTTGGGAAGAAAAAGGCAGCACCTCTTTCTTCTTCTGTGTCCTCTAGGACCCTGCTTGGGACTTGGCCTGATGATCACCACCATAATCTTCCCAGGGCTGCAGAAATGGGTGGAGCTAATGAGTCCCCAGGAGGGGAAGTAGGAGCAACAAGTCCTTTAGCCTTAACAGTCTAGGAAGCTAAAGTCTAAACCGGCGATATTCTGCATGGCACTCTGTAGAAGGCACTCTCGGTCAGTAAAATAAGCCACCGCGTTAGCATTCAGTTGTTTACACTGGCCTGCTATCAACCTAGCAGCAAGATGTCATCAGCAGCAGCCAAGATGTGACATTTTAGCTCTCTCCCTATACGCATGCGCTATTCCCTTCTCGGGCCCCACCCCCACCCCTTTCCTTCTGCTCTTGCTCATAGGCTGTCTCTGCACCTCCACCCAAATAAACCTCCCAGGAGAGCTGTTGTTTGGTGTGAATTTGCGGTGCCCCTTGGCTCCAAGCCACCAAGGTCGCCTTCCTCCACTAAACTTTTACATACTGACTTCAGTACAGACTGAGAGGCCCATGGCAATGTGTCAGGGGCGCTGTTATAAACAGTGTGTTCAAACTCTGTCTTTCTATACAGAAAGACAAACTAAGCGCCAGCAGGGGCAACGTCTTGGTAGGCTCGAAAGTGTTTCCCCTGATCAAAGAGGAAAGCTTATTTTAGAGAAGGGGATATTCCTCAATAGTTTCAGCGGTATTTTATTTTTAAAGCCTGAAGACAGTTCTTGGAATATTTTGTTGTAGACAGTTGAGTTATATTTTCTTATTGCTTTCTGGAAGTTTCTGAAAGCCTTTGATTTGTATATAATGAGTATTTGTTTTGCAACACAGCAAAAGCAATTTTCCCCTTAATTATCCAATGAAACTCACCCCCTCCCAGGGGGCTCTTTGCTTTCCAGTCTTTTCCAATCTACTGAGCTGAGCACAGTAACTTATTGCTTCCGTTCATTTAACATCGCACATTTTAAGGAATCTTCGCTTCTGAAGTGTTGTGTTTATTTGAAACTCCCTTCTGGTGGAACAACTCTAGTTTTCTGGTAATAAATAAAAACTCCTACTTTCTGCTTCAAGCTCCAAAATAGCTTAACTTCTTATGAGCAAATTCTCACAGGAGCAGTAAGTTTGGGGACAGTTTCCTTCTCTCTCTCTCTCTCTCTCTCTCTCTCTCTCTCTCTCTCTCTCTCTGAGAGAGGGCATGTGGGCCACAGATTGATTCACAGTTAAACACTAGTAGCGAAAGCAGAAGGCCACTGGCAGCGGGGATGAACAAAAGAAACAACTACGGATGGGGGCGGGAGCTGCCAGTGGCCATGGCAGGACCTGCGTTCTCCAGGGTGACTCATGAGAAACAGCTCTGAGAGATGACTTGACACTCGGCTTTGACACTGTCCTCTGGGAGCTCCTGGAACTAATTTATATTGTCTGAAATTGTGTTTTTTATGTACGTGATGTCTACATCTCCGTTGCTCATGCACAGTGTTTATATCAAGCATTCAGCACCCCCAGGCTCATTTCAAAAACAGCGATGGAAGTTCTTATAAAGATGATCAAATGAGTTTTACTAACTTTCTGTCCTTGTGAATTTCAAGACAAAACTCTTCTCACCTGGAGACTTCTAGTTTGGTTTAAGTACTGAATTTTAACTTAGTTTTATTTAGTTACACACATTTCAATTGTTCCCAAAGCTACTAAAATGTTGCTAACTCCTAATGCATCTCAAATGTAGGTTTTTTCCTCCTGTCATTTAGTGACCTGGCTTCATGCTCTGATGTCCCTTGCAAGACTCCAGAGTTAGCCCTTACTGTGTCATTGCCTTAGAAATGTGATGTAGTTACCTCTCCCTTAGATTGTTGATGTCCTAAATCTCTCTTTCTCTTCCTCCCCCTCCCTTCCTTCCCCACCCCCAAAGTCAGTTTTTTAAGCCTTATTCTGTCAAGGGTCACAATATTTATCTGAACAGATTTGCCTAAAGAGAACCTATCTCTTTTTCTCTGCAGAAAGGTTGTGCGTGTTAATGTCATTTCTTGAGATTTTTACAGGAGAAATCACTTAGATATAGAGAAAGTAGGAAAAGAGATATTAATGTAAGGAGAAATAATCACCAATTTACATTTATTTATATATCAGGGGAATCAGTAAAAAGTAACCAGGTGCTCTTGCTTTCCATTTATGGCCTGTTGGAACCAGCAGCAATGGCAACCCACTACATAAAAGCACCATTTATGTGGCCTCCCTGCAGTAGCAGGCTTTTGTGTGGCCCTTCTGAGAACAGTCTGGCTGTGCTGACCTGAGACGGCTGTTTCTACACAAAAGGTCTGAAGGGCTGTTCTCTCTTCCTTGGTGTGTGCGGCTGGGAGCTAACGACCCCGAGAAGTTCCAGTCACTGCTGCGACTCTCCGTTGCTGCTGCCGCTCTGGTCTAAATAGCAGTCCAGGGTAACGTTCCTCTGTGGGGTTCAAGTAAATTTAATAATTTCTATTCAGACGCACGTGTGTGCACTTCACTGAAGCACCGCTGGAGTGATGGGTTCCAAACGGTCCAGCAACAGCACAGGCACAGCAGGGGCAATGGATGCCTGCCTCCAAGACCCACGCCTTCATGGCACAATTTATCGCCTCTCTCCCCTTCTCTCTGCAAAGGGCAGGGTCCTGTGTCACCCTCAGCTGAACAGAGGCATGGCTTTAGCACCCTACAGGTGCTATCTGCTTTCGTTAGCATCAGCGATAGCTTCACGTTCCATAAACAACACACAAATTCCAGCGGGTAGACTGGGTGTCTGTCAGCTCGCATGGTTTTTTGAGACAGAGATTCTCTGTGGCCTAGGCTGGCACGGAACTCCTGACTCCTCCACCTCAGTCTCTGCAGTGTTAGGATGTCAGGTGTACATCATCTTGTCCAGCACAAATGCATGTGTCTTTAGGTAGTATATGTTAAAATCAGGGTAGGAGACATCCTGGCTGCTTTATTTTAAGATGGGAAATAAATTGCTTGAAATGGTAAATTCTTATTTCATAAGCAAAAATGAAGAGGGTTTGAATTGCTGTGCTTTAGCTTCAGCAGGAGAGAAGGTGGTTACATATGAAGTCAACAATGCATGTGTGTTAATTTAGAGGTCAAAGGTTAATGTGTGCTAACTTATAAGTCAAAGTTCTCAGTTATGATCGAGACTCTGCTACCTGGCCGACTCTCTCACAAGTGACCAGCAAACACATACTGGTACAGAAGAAGCAATCCTTCTCTCTAAAAGGCGGGAATAATAGCCGTAGGCACCTCTACTGCAAGAGTTCAGTAGAAACAAGCGAAACCTGCAGAAGCATCCTTCCCAAACAGCTGTGCTGAGGCCAGCGCTGTGTACGAGAGCCACAGACTTTGGTGTGTTTCCAAGTGTCACATAATTGTCATACTCCCTGGAAGGGAGCTAGGTGTTTCTGCACGCAGGGCAGTGCTAACCACAAACATAAAAAGAAGTGTTACGAATCCCACAGGTTCAGTTATTAGCCAACAGCAAACTGTCAGATATAAGGTTGGAGATCCTTGAAATTATGCCTTGTTTGCTCCCACAACACAAGACAAAGTTTGAGTCCACAAGCTCCCACATGATCTCTGTGCACAGCTCAGACCATACTTTGATATGCACTGCACTAAGCGCCTTTGTCATGGGTGACTTTGAGGAAGCTTGCCAAATTCATGAGAGCCCGTTCTGCTGGTCCACCCATGCCCACTATACTTGACAGAAATGTGTTTCCATTTGGATCATCATATCCAGCAGACCAGCACAAGGAAAGAGATAGTACATGTTTTCTTTCATTTGTAGCCCTTAGAATTATTTACAGTTCCATAAAACTACACACACAAGCGCATGCACACACAGGTTCCATAAACCACACACACCCACGCGTGTGCACACACACATGCACACACACACACACACACACAGGAACACTCTGCAACAGGAAAGCAATAGGGAAACTAAGGGAGGGAAGGAGCATAGGAAGAGACAATAGGGTGGGAACAATAAATGGAGGTAGTGGTCATAGCTTGAATTTGGTCAAAGTAGATGATCTACTTGAAAGCAACTATCTATATAAAACTCAGCATGGCAAGAATGCATGGGAACAGGAGAGAAGAGTAGTGAACCGTTCATCTCAACACTTACGCCTAGAAGCAAGGCTTGTTTTCTTTCTTCATCCAATGAGCATTTACTGACCATCTTAGGTGGGGTTACTACTGCTGTGTTGAAACACCATCACCAAAGCAACTTGGGGAGGAGAGGCTTTATCCAGCTTACATGTCCCATCCACAGCACCGTTCATCATTGAAGGAAGTCAGGACAGGAACTCAAACAGGGCAGGAATTGGAGGCAGGAGCTGATGCAGAAGCCATGAGGGGTGCTGCTTACTGGCTTGCTCCTTCTGGCTTTCTCAGCCTGTTTTCTTACAGAACCCAGGACCACAAGCCCATCACGGGCTGGACCATCTCTTATCAATCACTAATTAAGAAAATGCCCTACAGGATCTTACGAAGGCATTTTCTCAATTGACTCTAGCTTGGTCTCAACTCAAGGTCGACTAGCCAGGACACTGACTGTCTTCACGATGGCCCCTTGTGGTGGAGACTGAGACAGTGGGGGAGGGTAATGCTTGGGGGTCTTTCTGCAATACTGGGGTGAGCCGAGTCACAGGAGCACACTGGTGCTGATGAACTGTGAAGAAGTTTAAGGAGGAAAATTCCGAGATGTGAGGCAGGCTCAGAACACTGACCTCTCCTGTCTCCCTGCTGGTGTCTGAGGGACTTGGGAAGAAGAAAGGAACTCAGAAGAAAGGGGAGACCTGGATCCTAGAGGAGGGGAGACTTTAAGCCTGGCTACATTTTTGTAAGTGAAGCGAAGGAAAAGGAGGTCTGAAGTGACACCAATTACACATGGTCCTTGTTCTCCTCCACCGTAGTTCTCTGGACCATGGCATGTTCAGGAGGCATGTTGTAAAGACAAATTGAATTCCAGTAGCTCTCTCTTGTCTGTGCTGGGCTTGAGTGTCCAAACGTCTGGCTTCTTCCTGGGTTAGCTAAGGTACATCCACTCTGTTCATGGCTAAGACCCACTTCATGTGCTCTCTGCCCAGTTCTACCCTTCCCTCTCCTCAGAGGAGGTCACCCAGAGGAAACGTTTCTCTCATATTATCTTACTCATCTTAAGATCCAATAAAATGTGAAAATATGATTACTATGGAAGAAACCATTTTAACCTGCTTATGGAAAAAAATCCAATAACTCAGAGAATTTCTTGGTCTGAATCATGTTTATTAGTACAAAGTTATTCTTGATTCATAAACATACATGGAGCCATAGCACACTTAGTACTAGCAGATAAACATTAATATAATTTTATATTATTGTCTAAGAGGAAGAAAAACAAGTTATAGTAATGCACTAGGAACGTTTCCATAAATAGACATCTCATCAACCTTTTGTGCAAACTTGAAGACGTACAACAGAAAGATAGCATTGTACAAATACTTCATATCAGAATAGTTTGATACATTTTTAATGTAACCATTGCGTTTTATAAATAAAATACTTCCAAAGGCTCATGCATTGAAGCATAAGCCCTAGGGCTAGTGCCAGTAAGTGGTGATTACATTATGAGACTGTTGGTCTTCTCAATAGATCAACTCATTGATGCATTCACAGGTTAATAGCTATTAGAAGGTGGAGCCCGTTGGAGGAAGTTACTGGGAGTATAACTTTGAAGGATATGTGTAATTCTCACCCTTTCCTAGTTTCCCATGCTTAAGAGACTGATGTTTTACCATTGACCTCCACTGATCACATTCTGAGGCTCTAGGAGTTCCATATCTGTGGTTGAATACAGTACCAAGGATCCATGAATCCCAAAACATGAACTTTGAATACCTGTGCCCTTCAGCAGGCCCAGAGCAGTGCTGGAGTTGACAGATGCAGTACACATACATGAGACGTTGCAGGTAAGAAGCCAGCTAGACTATGAGCCCTAAAGTAGGGCATGGTGCTTCTAAGTGTATGGAACCATCATGTCATTTGGTGTTGGGTTCAGAGAAGTTCTGTGTCATCCCTTAAGTGTTTCATTTGCCATCAAATGTGTGGAAGTATTACTCTAAAGAGGAATGGAGTGAAAATTCAAAGGAAAACAAGAGCATTGCAGTAATACTTATTATAGCACCACATTATGCATATATAAAAGACATCAAAATGCAACAGTGGACAAAACGCATGACAGTGGGACCAGAACAGGTGCTGATGAACTCTTTTCAGCAGTGTCTACTGGACCATTGTGGGCCTATAAAGATATATGGAAGACCGGGCGAAGATGCAATGGAGCACAGCTTTCTCCGGGAGCTAAGGAAGCCTCCCTTAAGGTTGTAGACCAGCTAGGATCTGAAGATGGAATTAAGGCAGGCTATTGGGATCTCAAGTGTGGTCTCTGGAGCTGCTGTCCAACATTACCCAGAGCATCGTTGGAAACGGAGGCTTACTGACCATTGAATTCGCAAGAGATACCCAGCGCTCTCTGCGGCTGTAGCCAGGGGCGCAGGTACAGATCTAGTCTAAGAACAGTGTGCAATCTCAGAACCAGAGCTCAAGGTTACCTTCAACTCCATAAGAGATTAGCCAGCACTACAGTGTGGAAACCTGTCTCAAAACAATATCACTAACCAGACTAGCTGAAATAAAGCTGTAATTATTTGCTAATGAATACCTTCAACTTTCACAATCTTACTGTTTTGATGACTTATTAATTTTTTGAGTCAGCATGTTGCTCTGTAGTCTTGGCTAGCCTGGAACCCATTACACAGTTCACGTTGTCCTTAAACTAAAAGTGATGCTCCTGCTCCAGTGATTTGTAATTTTTTTAGTAAATACTAGTCATTGTATTTATATAAAAGTATTATTAATAATCTTGCTTGTCTCTGTCTAAATAATCCATGATGCAGACATGTGAACAGAACAGGCCTCTGCTTAGTGTCTAAGACCCTAAATAATGAGGAGAATAATACATCCCATAGGCTGGTCTGTTGACTGACTCATGTGCCTGTCTCCAATTTCCTTGAATGGTCTCTTTATTACTAAATGCTAAATTACAATATGTCTGAAGGAGAATTAGAAAGACATTTCTTATGAGATTGAAATCATCATTTAATTTGAGCAGACCCTAGTCTGTATAATTAAAATCTAAGGTTGTTGTGAATAAGAAAGCAAAACAATCAACTGGTGCTCCCCAATTAACTTAAAGAAGGAGGTTCTGCTCTCTGATTAACTTAAAGAAGGAGGCTCTGCTCTCTGATTAACTTAAAGAAGAGGGTACTACTCTCTGATAAACTTAAAGAAGGGAGGTTCTGCTCTCTGATAAGCTTAAAGAAGGGGGTACTGCTCTCCAATTAACTCAGAGAATTGGGGTGCAACATTTCACTCACAGAAATGTCCACACACACACACACACATACACACACACACACACACACACACACACACACACACACACACACACACCACTGAAACAGAAACACTGACTCCTGCCACCATAAGATAACCCAGTGACTTAGTGAAAATCTGAAAGTTTTAGTTTGTTCCCTTAAGATTCAGGATTGTGCCAGCTCTGTCTCTTCCTCAGAATTGGGGCTAGTTATCTGTAGTGGAAAGGGATTTTTTTTTCTCTAACTCTGATGTGGGGTTAGTGAAGAACTTTCAACAGAGGAATCTTTTTTTTTTTTTTTGCTGTAAGGTATTTGTGGGTTTTTTTTGAATTTTTATTTTTTATTTTATTTTTTTTATTGAGAAAAGGAAAAAGTAAAAAGAAAAAAAGTTTCCGCCTCCCCCCAGCCTCCTATTTCCCTCCCCCTCCTCCCACCCAGGAATCTAAGATGACTGAAAGACACTTAAGAAATGTTCAACATCCTTAGTCATCAGAGAAATGCAAACCAAAACAACTCTGAGATTCCATCTTACACCTGTAAGAATGGCCAAGTTCAAAAACACTGATGACAACTTATGCTGGAGAGGTTGTGGGGAAAAGGTAACACTTCTGCATTGCTGGTGGGAGTGCAAACTGGTACAGCCCCTTTGGATATCAGTATGGCGATTTCTCAGAAAATTAGAAAACAACCTTCATCAAGACCCAGCAATACTACGTTGGGGTATATATCCAAAGGATGCTCAATTGTGCCATAAGGACATATGCTCAACTATGTTCATAATAGCATTGTTTGTCACAGCCAGAACCTGAAAACAACCTAAACGCCCCTCAATCAAAGAATGGATAAGGAAAATGTGATACATTTACACAATGGAGTACTAAACAGCAGGAAAAAATAATGACACCTTGAAATTTTCAGGCAAATGGATGGATCTAGAAAACATCATATTGAGTGGGGTAACCTAGACCCAGAAAGACAATTACCACATGTACTCACTCATAAGTGGTTTTTAAACATAAAGTGAAGAAAACCAACCTACAAACCACAATCCCAGAGGACTTAGACAACAACGAGGACCCTAAGAGAGACATACATGGATCTAATCTACATGGAAAGCAGAAAAATACAAGATCTCCTGAGTAAATTGGGAGCATGGGGACTATGGGAGAGGGTTGAAGGGGAGGTGAGAGGAAGAGAGAGGACCAGAGAAAAATGTATAGCTCAATAAAATCAATTTAAAAAAATGAAAAACAAAGAGTCACATGAGTAAGGTGTTCAGTCACAAAGACAAGCTACAAGTGGCAAAAACATGTTTCTCCATAGAGGCACATGAACAGTAATAGTCAGCTGTAATGAACTGTCTAAAGTATACTCTCTTTATCTGCCACTCCTGGGAGTGGACAAAAACACAACCCCAGAACAATTCGGTTTTTCTGGAGGAACTGAGGTCACAGGACTCATGTCTTGTTTTCTTGGAGTTTTCTCACAAGTACTCAGAATTCCCCTGACATTACTCCTTTCTTGGACTGTGTTTCAATCATCTGAAAGGAGAGAACTTCAGTTGAGAAATGTGTCCCCATAAGATTGGAGGGGGAGGGCATAGCCCATTATGGGTGGTGCCATCCCTAGGCTGGTGGTCCTGGGTTCTATAAGAAAACAGGTTGAGCAAACCAGGGGAAGCAAGCAGGTAAGCACCTTCATCTGCAGCCCAACCTCAGCTCCTGCCTTCAGGTTGGAGTTCCTGTCCTAACTTCCTTTAATGATGAACACTGATATGAAAGTATAAGCCAAACAAATCCTTTCCTCCCCATGTTGCTCCTCATGGTGTTTCATTGCAGCAATAGTAACCTAAGACAGTCAGTGTAGCTATGTAACAAAATACAAAAGATTGGAGCTAAATAGTCGGCATTCATTAGCTCATGCTGCACAGTCGGGCTCTGCTCCCAGACTGCAGAAGGAGAGGGAGACAGGGAACTTCCACTCATCCTATAGACTAGACCCTAACTAGTGTTATTTCCTTCATCATAATTCCCGCTTTCCCAATGCAGCTACATCTGGTATTACAGATTTGAAAAGTGGATATAGTTGTGGGGTGCAAGTTGAGACCACAACGTGTATTGTGATCTCAGGTTAGTCAGTGTTTCTGAGTCTATCTTCTTGGAAGGTGCTGTGGGATAGTCCTCTTGTACACTGTCAAGATGTGTCATTCAAATTGATTGACCAGTAGCCAGACAGGAAGTACCAGTAGGGTGACAAAACTAAGGATGATGGGAAAGAGAAGGGTGGAGTTAGAGGAGTCACCAGACAGACACAGGGAGATGAATGTAACATGCTAATAAAGGTAATGACACAAGGGCAGAGCGTAAATAAGGGATACAGATTAGCTTAAAATGTAAGAGTTACCTAGTAACAAGCTTGAGCTATCAGCTGAGTATTTAAAATTCACATTAAGCCCCCTAGTCAATTGTTTGGGAAGTGGTTGCTGGGTATTTGGTAACAGGCAGGTGGGAGAGAAATGTCTGACTACAGGAGGGTGATACCATGAGGATAGGCTGGACATAACCCCCTCACAGTGCGCTTAGAAACATAAGAGGAGAAGCCACGTGTGAGAGGAAGGAGCTGGTGATGCAGGATCCTCACTTAGGCTCATTTCATGGTTTCCCAGTGGCAGAGTGGGACAGCAGAGGAGTCAAGTCTTCCTGGGTGCCTTGCCTCATGGTTCCACAGATCTTCTGTGAGCTCAGGTCTCCCCAGGTCCCACGCTCTCCATTGACTGAGGATGAAATCTCTTCACTTTCCTTAAGTCATTGTACTAAAAGTTGGACTTTAGGTCATTTATTTTCTCACAAGATGGACAGTTAGCTTTCTTCTCTAGCTTCTCAAGAACCAACACACTGAACTTGAAATATTAAGCTTCAGGATCTGTTGGTGTAGTTCAGGCAATACTGAAGCCAAGCATTTTTGCAAGATCAGTGTTTGGCAATGCCTGTGTATATGAGAGAGATGGACTTGGGGTTTTTTACCCATGTCATGTGACAAGTAAGGACTACAAGACCACAGGGAGCAGCAGGGACACAATTCAGGTGAAATCATAACTTCTGCTCAATTTCTTATAAACTGAGAGGAAACAGTCTTTAGCTCTCTGGTGGTGGAATCCATTAAATGGCCATAAAAATAGTTGTGCCCAAGAACCAGGCCTGTCAACTCAAGGACTGATGGAAAACCCACAGCCAGCTGTTCACAAGAGCTAAACTAGTAAATATGCTTGAGACCACCAAGTGTGTTGGCTTTGGCACTGAGAATGTCCTTGGTCAGATCAACTGTTTCAAAGTAAGATTCTCTGTAAAGGCAGCTGGGCCTACAGATAACTAATCCTTCTTTTTCCCATGAGGAGTGATTCAACGTGAAGCTCATGGAACTGACTTTTTCCTGCTTAGTGTTTATTCATGTATGCAAAGAGATATTTGAAAGAGACACAGTATGAAGGAAACATTCTAAATTTTTCTAGTGGGTGAAAAACTGTTAAAAATGGTTAATTTCTCGTACAAATTAGCAGCTGAACATGAAATAAAGTATACAATATGCACACCTAAGATGAGCAATGTTAGCAAGAATCTGTGAACAAAGGATGAAATGGAAGAGACATGATTTAAGCATGACTTGGGAACTGGCAGACATCAGCAGGGCAGGGAATGAGCCTGGGTAGTGTTTAATTGATGGACAATTATCTTATATTTATTTCATGCACAGAGTAAGCTTGGACCTAAAGGGAACCCATACATCCGTAGCTAGCACCTGTGAAAATGACTCTTCTGTGAACTTCACTTTCAGGAAGAAGGCTCTGTGGAGTGGGCATGACCTGGAATGCATTAAAGATTCAGACAAGGTCAGAGGGGACACTTGTTCACAGTGGAGGGCTTGACTCAGGTAGAAAACAGCAGTCTCTGGAGCACGAAGCTGTGAGCGCGAGGGAAAGCATTCTTTCCACGGAATTTCTAACTCCTTATTAATACTTGAATGTAACTCCACAGGCAGGGAGGCTAAAGTGTTTGTCTTCTCTTTAATTTAATAATCCTCTGGGGGCTGAACAAGTGCTTGAAACTTTATTATGACAGTCATATATCTGCTCCATTTTAAACATAAGTGATTAAAGTTGAGATGCTTCCCCCATGGTATGTAATTAATTTTACAAGTGTGTGTGTGTGTGTGTGTGTGTGTGTTTTACATATTGTCTTGGTTCTTGTTCTGTTGCTATGATAAAATGCTCAGAACAAACAGCTTAAGGCAGAGAGGGTTTATTCTGGCTTACATTTAGGGGCACAGCCCTTCCTGTCGGGGAGGTGAAGCAGATGAACACACCACATCCATAATCAAGAGTGAAGAACCAATTGTCTTGCTCTGTGTCTTCTCTCTTCATCTGGTCTCAGGCCTCAAGTTCCAGGGGTCATTTTTCATAAACAGAGTTCTAATGTGACCCCAAGTTCTAAGGTAAACACACTGTGTGGTACCTTCCCTGAGTGGGCTCTGAGGTAGCGGGCAATGTGATCCCACAGCATCGCCAGCCCACATGAGACTTTCCTCCCAGGCTAGAGCCAGAATCCTCCTGCTGGGCTTGAAAAACAAGCAACTGCACTGAGACTTGCAGTGGAGGGCCCTGCTCTAGGCACCTGCAGTTGAAGGAGGCCCCATCCAGGAGCTATTAGAAAGTCAGTCCAACAGGCTTGAGTTGGATGAGAAGCCAGGGATGAGCTGCAATGGACCACTAGAAAAAAAAAATCTGTTTCATTTTTTTCTCCACTGAAGAATCCAGGTTAATTGCTTATCCAGATAGATAGCTGCCTCAGCCATGAGGACTCCTGCTATGAGCTGCTGAATCATCCATTCTTCACCAAGGGCACTATTAGAATAAGCAGTAAAGTTAATTTTCGATTTGAAAAAATCTAGAATCACCTGGGAGGCACGCTTCTGGGCATGTTTATTACATTGACTGCTGTGGGAAGCCCCATCTTATCTAAGAGTGGGATCATTGCCTGGGCAAGGGGTCCAGGACTGCAGCATTCAGTCGCCTATCCGACTTGTTGGCTACATATGTGATGTGATGTGACTAGCTCCTGTTGTTGTGAGCCGACCCCCCGCATGGTGTGCCATAACTGTGAGCTGTGAAAAAAAAAAACAAAACCAAATCCTTTCCCTCCCATAAACTGCTTGCATCTAGGTATTTTCATCAGAGTAATAGGAAGGAAACGAGGGCAGTGTTCATGCGTCCGAGAATGACAACATCCAGGCTCCTCCTCCTCCTCTACGGCTTGGTTTATGTGTCGATCTGAGTTCGGGCTCATGGAATTGAAAACAGCCCTTGGCATTTTCTCCACTGCCCACGGATGAGATAGAATGCAGATGAAGCTCCTTGAGGAGACTCCATATCTCCAAGGAGTCATGGGCCTGAAGAATTACTTTGTTTAGAGACTCTGAGCTCCATCCCAGAGTTATGTGGTTAGACAAAACAGATATTGTCACACAGACTCACTGGACAGAGGGGTTCATCAATAGAACACTGGCTGCTTAGCCTAACAAATTCAAACCCTTGGGACATGTAGTTTTGTTAAACAGTTGATCAGCTGCTCTTAGAAGTTTACGCCTCCCTCGTCAGTCTTCTTCAGATTAAGTTTTAAACTAATTAAAGGTCAGTGTTTGGGTCCAAAACCTTGGCAGTTAGTCTATGCTGCTTAATCATACTTGTCGAATGAACTAGATGTAATTTTCTAAGAGGCATGTCTCTAGAGGCCAGAAGTGCTGTCTCTGCCATTCAAGGCCTGGAAGGCTGTTCTGATTGGCTCAAGGACATTTCTAGGACCAAGTGTGATTCAGTAGGTTAAAATCTATAGAGGTCACAGGGAAAGACAGGGCTGCTCCTTTGCCTGTCTGCCTCTGCACCTGGCTGGACACATGGTGCATCTGTGGATTCTCTCTCTCATCTGACTCACAGTACACATTTCCCTGCCTCTTAAAACATGGCCCAACACACACTGGTAGGAGAGATCTTCTAAAGAAAAACAAAAGTTCACCTGTTTTCTTTTCTGTGATTCCATGAGCTCTCCATCATCTCTCAAGCTGCTTGGAAGAATTCTCAGCTCTGTCTATGGTGACTTGTTGTTTGGAGGCACTCGCCCTTCTGCTCAGCATGAGGGCTAACATCCTCCTGCAGAAGGGGTTATCTTTATTGTCACACGTGAGGCTGAAGTAGCCACATGAACCTCTGTTGTATCATTCTGCCACGCCAGATGCATAAGAGGTCTGCATCTGAGGCTGGGGCAGTTCTGCTTGGTTCTAGGATATTTCTGGTGTTGTGTGTGATTCAGACATCTAAAATAACCAGGGTACAGGTAGTTTGAAGAGCACTCATTTTAGTACAGCCCTTTGCCATTCTCTTCTCGAGACTGCTTCATTTCTGCAATGGACGGCTCCTTTCGATACCAGCTGGAGTCCTCTGGCCTCCATACTGGGTCAATAGACAGATCAAGACTGTAGTTCTGTGATGAGAGAAGAGTTGAGGCATTACTGTAAGACCTTGTGGCTCAAGTGCCTGTTAGAGTCCTGTGAAAGGGGATGTTCTAATCTATGATGACAGTAGTTCTCGACTGGAATCGTTTTGTCAGAATCAGGGGACCGGGTGACTTAAGACTTTTCCCCTTTGAATAATGAGGATCTGAGGAAGTACGGACCTGAGCTGAATATTAAAAACACCCACTGCCAGATAGAAAACTAATGAGGAAAAGAAAGAAGTAATTCTCTCCTCGTTCTTCCTGTTCTCTTCCTCCTTCTCCTCCTTCTCTCTAATATTTTGAATCTGCCCCAGTGTAGTGGCATTTCCATTGTTTTTAATAACTAAAGCTTGCCTGGAGATCTGAGAGTAAAAGAACCCCACTGGTCAGTCTTACAGACTAGGTAATTACCATTACACACACCTGTAATCCCAGTAGCCGCTCTAGTTTGCCATAGAAACCGGGCAGTTCATGACTTTAATTACAGTGGTGCATGCCTTTAATTTCAGCCCTAGAGAGGATTATAAAATGGGAGAAAATAGCTCTCAAACACAGTCTCATTCTGAGATTCGTGGAGGCAGGATCGCCATTTCAGACTGAGGTACAGGTAAGAATCAGTGGCTGGCTGCTTTGCTTTTCGGATCTTCAGGTTGAACCCAAATTTCTTTCTCTGAGTTTTTATCGACCATGTTTCACCTAGCTAGTGTTGAGCCCTCAGAACTGTCAGCTTTTATTAGTGAACAAGATGCTCCTGGGACTGTCTGTCAGCTCTGCCATGTGGAAAAGAGGCAGACATCTTCTGTTAAGACTCACCAGGGTTTTCTGGTATCCAGGAGGGATCCTGTCTCTGAAGTAGGACACTATCCTATATCACAGAACTCTCTCGAGAACTTTGTAAAGCCCTAAGAGGTCCAACCCAAATGCAGAGGTGAATGGTGTTTTTATATCATTCTACAAGCATGATGCTTCTCCTAACACGTGTACAGAGAGAAGACTAACAGTAGTGAAGGCTATTAGAAGCCCCCATCCCTCCACCTAAAATCACTGTGTGTAGCTCTGACTCTACAGAGGCTGTGCCACCCATGGAATTGAACTGAAATCCAAATACTGAGGAATGACTAAACTAGGTTTGTCTTTAGCAGTGTAACCTGGCAGGACTAAAAAAAGGGGGCAACTAAAATGAGGGGTGTAAACAAAATGTGATTAATCCAGAAGCTAAATGTGAGTTCCTTAGGAATTGTTTATGAGGGGTATCAAAAATGCATCTGTGGGTACAGAAGCCCGGAGGGCACTCAACATGATCCTTTAGGAGAACATACCTCTGATATGAGAGAAAACACCAACAACTGAAAGCGATCCAAGGCACCAATCCCTCCCTCAGTTGCAGTGGGTCCCGTGATCTTCCAGAATCAGTTTCCCTGTGCAGACAGCAGGCATCGGACAGGGATGAGGACATGTGCAGGTCACTGTGTTCTCAAAACCAAGATGCCCAGAGAAGCAGAGAGGCAAGGTCTACTTCAGGTGTCATGGGAGGAGAACAAGAACCTTCCCTCCGACCCATGGCTGTCAGCTAGGAGATTTCTGATTGGAGCATAGTTTCCTGTGTGTGCCAGAATACCTAACTGGTTATTGAAACTTACTTGGCTTGTGTAAAATAAATGTGCAGGTAGCTCTCTCCCTCAGAAGACAGCAGATCCACCAAATGCTCTACCAGAATGGGCTTTGAGGTTAAAAATTCTATTCTGAAACCCATGAAGAAATAATATTGCATGGATAGACAGGATCCTGGGACAGACACGGAATGAACAGTTGTTAAAGATTATACTAAAAGGTTTCCTAACAAGAAACTGAAGTCTGTAAAGAAAGTGTCTTTGGAATTAATCCAATAATCTTGGAAACACTTCTCAACTGTGGACTTAAATGAATGTAAGCCAAAAGACCTCAACTTTTCCACTTTAAAAAAGGAGTGTGTGTATGTGTGTGTTTAATTCCTGAGGATAAATGAAATTGCATCGGATATTCGCTCTACAGTGTCAACCCTTTATTCTTTGTTGATTGTTTTATCTGGGAATTGTGGAAGGTTTTTGGTAATATTTATTTAATGTCACTTGGGTACTGAGTTGCCTGTGCCCTGTGGCCATAGAGCATCTGCCTGCAGACATCAGACTTGCCAGAACTTATCTCAGGGTCCAGTCAGAACAAAGGAGAAAGATCGTGATATCTAACCTGAAGCAAGTGATTGCTCTCATAAAAGCTTCCGTGAGTTTCTAGGCACTTCTGGTTGTGCAGAACATGGCTCCCTAACTCTAGGCTGTGCTCCTCAGCTGTAACCTCCATGGAGCAAGATGAGCAGTCCTGGCTGACTAGCAAGTACCAGGCTGTTCCTTGACAGCCCCAGATTTCTCCTGCACACATCACAGCCCTGTGCCCAGCTGCTGTGCTTCCAACAGCTGACTTTCGAGCATCACAGTTTAGGGAGTTCTCCACAAAAGCTGCTCCAGATGACTGGGTTTGTCAGGTCAGATTGACTGTCAGTTACAACGGGGTATTTATGAGCAACACTGTGGAGAAAACAAACTCCATTGGTGAACACAGGCTTGTGGCACTGAGAGCTGCCCAGACTGAGCGCTGACATTTACACGTGTGTCAGTGAGTCTGCCATGTGCCAGCCATGACCACTCTTCACAAAGTTCCACCTGAGCTGGGTGCTCATGGTTAGAAGTGAGTCTGTCACAAGCCTACTGTGGCTGCCCCCTGATGAACCTTGCTTTGAATTTCAAGGGAAGGGGAGGTAAGAGAATAGAAATCTCAGAATGCCTGAACCCATCCTCGCTTGGGAGTAAGATCCATCCCAGAAAGGGAGCAAGGGATAGAAACAAATTCTTCCCCACTAGTTACTGGAGAATAGGAAAAGAAGGCTGTGTGTCCCAGCAGGGAGTGGATGGAGATGAGAGATGGTGACAAACCTCTATTGTCTCTGATGCAGTGGTCTATGCTGTGCGACAATGGTTTTACCCTGTAAAGATTTGTTTCTTGTCCTTGTTTAATAAACTGCTCTTTGGCCAATAGCCAGGCAGGAAGTATATGTGGGGTGACCAGGCAGGAAGTAGAGGTGGGGCAAGAAGAGAATTCTGGGAAGAGGAAAGAGTCAGTCTGCAGTTGTCGCCCTGACAGAGAGGAAGCAAGATGAGAACGCTTTGGTGATAACAGGTACCAAGCCACGTGGCTAACAAAGAAAAGAATTATGGTTTAAGATATAGGATGTAAGAGTTAATAAGAAGCCCGAGCTACTAGGCCAACCAATTTATAATTAATATAGACCTCTGTGTATTTTGGGGGGACTGAACATCTGTCAACAGGTCTATTATTCATATTTTGATAAATAAATCTTGCTTGAAGATCAGAAGGGCAAAGCTATGATACTAGAGGTCAGGCAGTGGTGGTACACACCTTTAATCCTGGGATTTCTGAGACAGGGGCAGAAGGATCTTTGTGAGTTCAAGGCCAGACAAGATCATTGTAGAAACTGATCCAGGTGGTGGTGGCTCACACCTTTAATCCCAGTACTATGAAGTCACACGACTTTAATTCCATCCCTAGAGGGGATATAGACTGAGAGGAAAGAGAGGCTTAGTCTGCGGTAGCCCAGCTTTGGCAAGACTTTAGTGGGGGACTGCTTTGCTTTTCTGGTTTTCAGGCTGAACCCCAATTTCTGTCTCTGGGTTTTTATTATTCATGCTACACTCTGATCGGTCTGTGTCTTCAGCTGCAGCCCAGAGTTTCCAAATCTGAGTAAAAGCCATCCCAGACCATTCATGCTGAGGGCATATTTCTGTTCTACTGCTGGCTTTTCCTGGAGCAGGGCACATCGTCCAGGCAAGGCAGGGTAGACAGGCTGCATCTGCTTGCTGTTTGCTGCCTGGTGAGTCTTGGTCAGTCTAGCTTAGTGCAATTTATTCTTCTCAGAATCTGTAGGCGTGTTCTGTGAGTTCTCCTGGAGCTAAAATCCAAGTGTTGGCAAGCTGGCCTCTGTTGTTAATATCACTTCTGTGCTCATTGTGTTCTGAGGCAAAAGTCAATTCCTACACTGTGGAACTAAGATCCCTCGCGGGCTGAGAGCCTAGGGCTCCTTCAATCCTCCAAGCTTCCAGTTTCCAATAAGACTGGCAAAGGTACAGTTGTGCCTGGGCTGTAGACCCTGCTTCTGGTCTGGAAACAGCCTTTGAAGGCTCCTGGGAGGCTATGGAGTGTCCAGACAGATGGTGAGTGCCTACCTTCCCAGCTTCAGAGGGCAGCTCTGCCTGACCTGCTGCAGCGTCAGAGACCTCAGCAACCTTCAGGCAGAGTCACGCCCTTGGCGATTCCAGTCGCCCTGAGGATGATTTCCCTCCTGTCACGTTGCACTCCTGTCTTCCTCTTTCTGCACCTTCTCATAAACAGCACATAAGCAAACATAAATGAAAGTCAGGGGCTCAGTTCCGCTGTGGAGATGAAGGGAGAGCCTCCCACCCCCATTTCCCTCAACTTGTACTATAGGAAGCACAAAGTCATTTCATTACCATATCTTTTGGGTGCATGCAAACGTTTCCAAAGACACCCATGGTTAACTCCTGGACTTAGAGTCAACATCAAGCATGGAGACACTCAGTCTCTGTGGGAGGTTGGAACCTGACTCCAGGGAGGGCTGGCCCCAAGTTGCAAGATGACTTTATCTCATAAAGACAAGAATAACCCGCTTCTGTGAATCAAACCAGTTAGTGGCCACAATGACATTTCAGTCTTAGCTAATTTTAAGCTGTGTGATGGGTACAGTCGGTGCCATCTCTGGTCCTTTGCTTTGAGAACTGGCTACTGCTTATAGCACTCGCACAGTTGAAGGAGAGGCTGTACTGCTCACCATCACAAAAGGGCAAGATTCTTTGCTGGCTCTGCAACCTTTCTGTGGGTTCCCTGTGAAGCACAGCAAATGTTATTTCCACACTTACTCAATAGCATAAAATGACTTCTTTTCTGCTGCCATGGAAATGATTCTGGGTAAGGGAGAATACTTGTGCTTTTGATGATATATTATTTTCTCTTCAACGTTTATTTATCTGTCTGTGTGTGCATGTGTGCAGAGGGCATCAGACAATTTGTGTGAGTCTCTTCTCCCCTTCTATCATGTGTAGCCCACGAAGTGAACTCGGGTCATCAGGCTTAGCAAGAAGCCATATTATTCTGTGAGACATCTTGCTGGTCTTTTCATCATATTTTCAAGCAATACCTGTACTATTTTGTCATTGTTCTGCTTTGGAAGAACCTCCCAGAGGTACCTCGAGATGTTGCTGAGCTGTGCACACCCAGAGAGTGTAGACTCACTCAACAACCCCTGCCAAAACATCCACTGTCTGCATCTAACACGATGTGGGGCACATGGTGGAGCTGCACAAAGCTCCCTTCCTATAGCTGGGGAGGTGGACTTGGTTCTCGACACAATGCGCCTTCAAGGAGATGAGCCAAAGGCGTTTACCCCACTTCACTCTTGCGCTCGCTTCCCTGGCTAGCACAGCTGTAGCCATGGATGGCTCTATCCCTTGTGCTGCTCACACAGTGTAAAGCTACTCATCTCCTCATACTGCCCCGTGAGCCTCTCTAAGTCCGTCCTCAGCATTTTTATTCTGACGCCTTGTGTATTCACTCACTGCCAGCTAAGCTCCCCATGACAGTGGCACCCGTTTCCGAAGGTCTGCCATCCTCAATGCTTATTCAACACACGCAGAATGAAGAAAATGGGGAGAATGAACTGAGAGGGGTAGGAGCCTCTGAGGGAGGCTTGTGGCCGTTTTCCTGCCATGTGCTGGTGACAGGCGTCAGGGAATAACAGCTGCAATACAAGAGGGAGGATTTTCTGAGTCCCCCGTCCTGCCCCGCCCCACCGCTGGTATGACTCACCCTCTCCATGGAAACCACATATTCATTGAAAACTAGAAGGCTGTCCCCCACCCCGTGCACATGAAGAACATAATGAGAGGGGGGAATTCTTTGTCACGCTAGTGTTTTATAAGCCTTTCTGAGTTGGAATTGGGAAGCTGGGGACCCTGCTCGTAAAGACAATCACACGAAGCTGCGCACTTTTGTGCCATTTTGGATCGTCTGCTCCCCATTCGCATTATGCGATTCTTTGAGAGCAGAATAATAAACTAAGGCGTTATTCAGTACTTGCATAAAATTTTCGTAGTTTGGTAATTGCATGAAATTTTCATAATGATCCCTTTCTTTTATAATAAGCTGCACTTGATTTTCATCTTGGGAAAATTCTGTGGAACTCAGTATGTTGTTGCTTTGTAAAATGTGTGCTCTTCACAGCATGCCTTAGGTTTTAGTACTGAGTTGCGGTTTCAAAATGATTGAATCACTAACTCCTGCTAATCTGATGACGTTTTATAACACACTCAATTATATTTCAAGTATTAAATGCCTCTAAGCCCATTGAGATGGCAAATATGATTTTAAACCTTGCTGTGATCAGGGTCTCACCATGCTTGTTCACCTTCATTGTCAATTTGACTGGATTTTGAGATCACCTAGGACATGTAGCTCTGGATATGTCTCTGAGGGTGACTCCAGAGATGTTTTATGGAGGATGGAGAACCCATCCTGAAGTGGTTCCTAAGAACTGCAGATGCAGTGGGTTAAGAGACAGGAAAAAGAACCCACACTTGGGAGACTTACCTTTTTGCCCTCATTTTTCAATAGGTTGCTTGAGAAGTTTATAGAATGAATTTTGGTTATATTCACCAGCCTCTTCCAGCTCCTCTCAGATCTACCTTCCCTTCCCTAACCACCCAACTTTGTAACTCTCTCTCCCCCTCTCTCTTCCTCTCCTTATACATATTTAAGACCCATCAATTACAGCTTATGCTTCCCATATTCTTTGGGCTGTGTGGTCAACCTACTAAGGGCCACCTTAAAAGCACTGATTCCTTCTCTCCCTGCAGCTACCAATTGCCACGCTCTTCTTAGGAAGGGATGGGACCTTGTGTCCACCTCCCCTCTCTGTGCTGGGACTCTGTCGGCCTTGAGCCGATCTTGTCCATGCTGTCACAGCTCCTGTGAGTTTGGGCACTAATGACTTGGGAGTAACCAACTATTCTCTGACGGGACTCAAATCCCACCCCACAAGTTGGAACCCATTCTAGACACCACTAACTGGGACCAAGAATCTACAGTGAGATAGGTCATGGACCCAAGGAGGAAACCTACTACTAGTAGGTATTTTTTTAAACCAAGGCTTGCAGTCTGCTGGCTTTCACAGAGAGGCACAGCCATCTTACCAGGAGTCCATCTGCCTTTACTCTGGAGGTGAGGCTGTCTATGTTTTCCAGGGTTGTGGAAGGTTGTTAATATTCCTTTTGAGATATTCATTACTGAATGAAGGGGGTCATGTCATCCTAAAGGAATCAAAGAAGTGTGAACCCCAAAGACCCACTCAGGACTGTGGCTTCCTCTAATATAGCATCATTTAAAGTAAAACATTCTGATTTCACCATTGCCTCCACAGTTCTTCCCTGGGCCTGGGTTGTGTCCCTGAATAATCATGTGTGGTCATCATACATCTTGTCACATGATATGAGCCATTCACTTGCACTGAACATAAAATATATTTTATTTTGTGCGTGTCCATGCATGCAGACTCGGCTTCTGTGAGTTTGTTTATGTGATGTTTTGTCGTGGTAGGCTGCTGAGGAGGGGCAGTTAGTTCTCTTCAGGAGTGTGGCTCCTGAGAAGCCATCCACGTTCCGGTAGATGGTCCCACATCCATGCACATGGAAGCAGCTGAGAGGACTCTGTGGGTTGAAAAATGAGAGATAGAGATGGACAGAGAGCTCATGAAGTTAGGGGAAAATGTGGTGGTGGAATAAAGACATAATTTGGAGGGGATGGAATGGGGGTAGATTTGATAAGAACATATTATATGCATGTATGAAGTTCTCAATAAAAACCATGGAAAAGATATTGAATTCAAAATATATTTGTTGGAGCTGGAGAGACGATCAGCAGTTAAGGGCGCATGTCACTCTCATGAAGATTCCTGTTTTGGGTGTGTAACCACACCCACTTTATGCAGTGCTAGGAATAGGACCCATGGCTTTGCGTGTGCTGGACAAGCGCTCTACCAGCTGAGCGAGCAGCCAGTATAACATGAATTTTGACTCCTGGGAAATTTATATTAGATATAAAATTCTGTTTGTTCAACTGTAAAGATCTTATGTGGTAGTTTTCCTTTAGAGTACAGTATGTTCTTATCTTTTATCTGTTTTTACCTTTAACACACAAAATAAAATGGTAAGATTAAAAAACAAAAGATTCCTGGCTTGGTTCCCAGAACCCAGAGAGTGGCTCTCAACCACCCATAATTCCGGTTCCATGGGATCCAGTACCTTCTCAGACCTCCTTGAGCGCCAGGCACACATGGTGCACATACACACACGGAGGGAAACGGTCATACACATAAATTTGCAAAGAAATAAAAACGTATTTGTTGAAGAAGCCAAAGATTTGGCAAAGCGCTGAGATTTCTAGAGGCTTTTGGCTACATTCAGGTCTAGCAAGTACACCTGGGGGCTCTTTTCATTTTAAACTTTTGATTGGTGTATGTTAGCTGTGTAAAGAGTGTGTCTCCTGATGGCATCTTCATAATGTATATGTTGTACTTGGATAAGTTACAGTTCCCACCATCTCTCCCCCATTTGTTCTCTCTCAATTCCCAAATATGCCTTTTCTACTTTAACATCTTTTGAAAAGACATTTAGTAAGAGCCGAAGGGATGGCTCAGACGTTAAGTGCACTGGTTGTCCTTCCAGAAGATCAGGGTTTGAGCCCCAGCACTGACATGGTGACTCACAGCCACCTCTAATTCCATTCCCAAGCCATCCAGCATCTTCTCCAGGCACTGCACAGATGTGGTGCACACACATACTTGGAGGCAAAGCACCCATATACATAGAATAATTTTTAAGAAGTTATGTAAGTGAAAATGCATTATTTGTCTTTCTGAATCTTACTTCACTTCCTGTAATTATCTCCGGTTGAATTCATTTTCTTGTAAATAACAAGATTTTATTTTGCTTTATGGACGAATGCTATCTGTGTGTGGGGCTGGGACACAGTTGCATGGCACACAGCAAGTATGGAAGTTAGAGGTCCACTTATGGAAGCTAGTTCTCTTTGTCCACCTTGTGGGTTCCAGGGGTCAGACTCAGGTCTCAGAGCTTGGCAGCAAGTGCTTTTACCTACTGAGTCATCTTGACAGCCCTGTGTGTATCTTTTACTCACTGCTCCATTTGTGGACACCTAGGCTGGTCAGTTACTGACCACTGCGTGTATTGTTGCGATGGCCATGGGTCTGTGGGTGTCTCTGTGGTGTGCTCCCTTCACATCCCTTGGGTACCTTCACAGGAAACATCAAACTGGATCAGATTGTAGTTTTAGAGAATTCCAACTTATTTGCATGTGGCTGACCTAATTTGCACCCCCACAAACAGCCTTTATTTCTCCTTCAAATGTGTCAGAGAATTTTATAGTCTTGGTCAGCTGTGTTTTGTTTCAGCATTTGAAATACCTTATCTGTATCCTACTGGCCTGCAGTATTTCTGCTCAGCAGTCTGCTATCTCTTCACAGGGTCTCTGTGGGAGCCACTTGACACTCAGCTCTCCCAGCTTTTAGAATTCTTTGCTGTGGTGGTTTGGATGAGAATGGCCCTCACAGATGCATATATTTGAACACTTGATCCTCAGTTTGTGCCTTTTGGGAGGTCTTAGGAAGTGTGGCCTGTTGGAAAAGGTATGTCACTGGAGTGGGCTATAAGGTTTCCCAAGCACTATTCCCAGTTAGCTCTCTCTCTGCCTTGTATTTGTGGATAAGATATAAACTCTCAGGTACTGTAAGTATACGGAGCTTGCAGAGAGCAATAAAACACTATTTTAAAGAATTTTTTGAAATTCCACAAAGAAAAACAGAAAAGAAAGCAGGGGACTATCAGAAGTCAAGAAATAATTGTCACCACGGCTAAAAAGAGGGACAGAAAGACAATGAGGGTAAAGTAGAACACAGACCCAGACTCCAATCTTGGCTCCCCATGGGCAACTGGGAGAGTTTACAAATTTGGTTAGATGTTATTGCTATAATTATCCATCCACCATCACCTCTTTCCAACTTCCTCTAGTCCTCTTAATCTTTTCTCAACTTTATTTGTATTATTATGTCTCTTTGTATTTTGTTATGACTAATCCCCCGAGTTTTCCTATGCAGAAGAACTCCATATGTACATGGGTGTGAAGTCATCCACTGTGGCTATGAACAACCTACCATCACGGCCATACCCCTAAGGGAGAGTAACTCTTTATTCCCTTGGTGGCCATCAATTACCAAGAGCTTCGCAGCTAAAGGTGGGTCTGTGGGCCTTCACCGTCCACTGGGATTTGGACTGGCTTCATCTCGCACAGCCTTTGTGAAGTTAGACACAGCCACTGTACATGGGTGCATCCATGAGTCACAGCGCCCTCAGGATGCTTTGGCTGTCACATCGTCTCTGACCTATCTTTGGTGACATTCCCTGAGCCCTGGGTGGTGTGGGCCCTTGATGCGGATGACCCACCCACAGCCGAGCACTCAGAGGTCCTCATACTCAGCACTTTGAAAGCTTTTGAGCTCTGCACTAAACACTGCCCACTGCAAGAAGAAGCACCTCTGGCCAAAGCTGAGAGCAGCAAAAATCCACAAATATAAATATTTGGAATGCTGCTTGACAACATGTCTAGTTAGCAAAACAATGGTAGGATCCTCTCCTACCTATGAGCTCCCCAGTCAGAGGCTTTGACCAGGTGCCAGGAGTGAAATTATTTTTGTGGAATTTCCTTCCATGGGGTGAAATTACTTCCATGGAGTGTGTGTGTGTGTGTGTGTGTGTGTGTGTGTGTGTGTGTGTGTAACAGTAGTAAGACCAGTGAGTGGATTCATCATTTCAATTTTTATTTCTCATGTGGAAAACCAAATAATGGGAAATCAGTACAGTCAATCTGGCACCTATTATTAATCCATCTTTGACCTTAGGGTAGGGAAAACATGTCCTGGTCACCATACAATGGGTAGAGTTCTTCAAGGTATCATGGATCCAAGAATATAGACAAAAAGAACCATAGTGCAGGTCAGGTGGTTTAAGATGCCCATAACGCCTTCAAGGAAGAGCCAACAGGGCTATGTCTCTGGAACCTCTGTGTAGACTGAGCTCACCATGGACCGTCACAACACAGAATCCTGGGCTCAGCTTCAGCACCACTTTTTGTCTGCACATGGAGTTCACAAAAGCCAGGGCAGGTCCTTGACCTTATGTTTGGATGGAAAAGGAAGTTAGCCAGCGGTGGCGCTTACACACAAATCACACCGAGAGGAGCCTACTGCTGGCTAACTGTGGTATAAAATAGTTCCTGCGTGAGCTTCAGTATTTCTCCGCACTTTCATTCTGTATTTTTACTGTAATGACTGTAGAATTTTTGGCACAATTTAATCCACACGGATGCTGCCATCAACCATCCAGAAGGGGGATTTTACTCTAACAATGTGGAAAGAGCCATGTTGTCATAAAGTATGTTCTTCTTTGGATCTACCCCCTCTTTTATGATTGTCCAACATCATATTCCTGCACCTTCATGGGTGAAGAAGACCTTTCGGGACTCCAGGATCCAAAATAGACATCGCAGCAGGGAGGGGGCAGGACACAGGAGGCCCTGGAAGCCCTCTCGTACAATACCTCCATCCACTCTAGCTCTTTCTCCCACTGTGTTCTTTTCAGCTCAAAATGCTTTTTTATAACTGCCAGTGGGGAGAGAAAGGCAGGGGAAAAAATAGTGTAATGTCACTGTGCACGGAATCGAACTGCTTACTCCTTGCGCAGTTGGCACCTGCCAAAACAGCTTTCTTCTGGAGACAGTCTTAATAAAAACAGTACACTGAATTTGTGGATGTGTTTGTGAAAGGGAGAAATAAGGTAAAAATAAAGAATTATTAAAACCATCTTAAAAAACCTAGTACAAATGAAATAAAAGTAATTTTCTTCAATACACTCTTCCCTTGTGATTAATGGCATGGAGTTTGAGACCCCTGAAATAAAGACAAATGACTCAATCCAATTTTAATCAAATGCTTTTTTATTGTTTTCTGCTACAAGAGAATAGCCTTAAACCCAAGTCTCAGGCATGTCAAGCAGGAGGGGTATTTTACAGGTAAAAACTGCAGGAAGGCCTTCAATATCTGTGCAAGCAAGCAGAATGCTGATCTGTTCTGCAAAGTTACTGGCTAAGATGACGCAAAACAATCTGGGTATCTGGGTTGGCAAGTTACAGAAGTTAAAACAGTGGTTAGACATCCATTTCTTTATCATAAAAAAACAGATAGTTATGTCTGCACATCTATGTGAAGCGGGTGGTCTCTAAGTTAGGATTGCTTGCGGGGAAATCATCTTCCAGGAATTTGAATATAGGACTGACAAACAGTCATTAAGAACCAAGATTAACATCCCCCTTGTCTCAGTGTGTATCGGGAACCCACTAAGGCCAGCTGGCCTGGGTCTGAAAAAGCATGGGATAAAACCGGACTTGCTGAACATAGCGGACAATGAGGACTACTGAGAACTCAAGAACAATGGCAATGGGTTTTTGATCCTACTGCACGTACTGGCTTTGTGGGAGCCTAGGCAGTTTGGATGCTCACCTTTGGAGACCTGGATAGAGGTGGGCGGTCCTTGGGCTTCCCACAGGTCAGGGAACCCAGATTGCTCTTCGAGCAGATGAGGGAGGGTGACTTGATCGGGGGAGGGGGAGGGAACTGGGAGGCGGATGAGGGGGGAGGCAGAAATCCTTAATAAATAAATAAATAAGAAAGAAAAAAAAAAGAACCAAGATTAAGACCTAGAGCAAAATTGAGTTTCTCTGGCCATCACAGTTATTAATGATGGAAAATTTCTAATACAATGTTGCTTGTCTGGTTGCAATTTGAAAGCACTTGAAATTTCAACTGTTTATAATGCTACTAACATGAGCATGCCTACATCAGAGGGTTCCCCACAAGAGCATGTCTGCATGGGGGAGGGGGTTCCCCACAAGAGCATGTCTGCATGGGGGAGGGGGTTCCCCACAAGAGCATGTCTGCATGGGGGAGAAGGTTCCCCACAAGAGCATGTCTGCATGGGGGAAGGGGTTCCCCACAAGTGCATGTCTGCATGAAGGAGGGGGTTCCCCACAAGAGCATGTCTGCATGGGGGGGTTCCCACACGAGCATGCCTGCATCAGGGGGGGGAGTTCCCACAAGAGCACACCTGCATCAGGGGGTTCCCACAAGAGCATGCCTGCATTGGGGGGTTTCCCACATGAGCATGCCTGCATCGGGGGGGGGGGTGGTTCCTACATGAGCATGCCTGCATCGGGAGGTTTCCCACATGAGCACGTCTGCATCGGGGGGGGTTCCCACACGAGCACGCCTGCATGGGGGGGGGTTTCCCACATGAGCACGTCTGCATCGGGGGGTTCCCACATGAGCATGCCTGCATCGGGGGGCTTCCCACGTGAGCATGCCTGCATCAGGGGGGTTCCCACATGAGCATGCCTGCTTCAGGGGGTCTCCCACATGAGCATGCCTGCATTGGGGGTTTCCCACATGAGCATGCATGTATTGGGGTTTCCATGCTTAAAAACCCCACAGAATTGACTTTGTGTTTCCTTTAGTTATTTCTCTTTGCTTGTTGTTGTTGTTGGTGGTGGTGGTGGTGTGTGTGTGTGTGTGTATGTGTGTGTGTGTAGGCCAAAGGTCAACTTCAGCAAACATTCCTCAGATACCGTCCATCTTTATATTTGATACAGGATCTCTTGTTGGCCTAGAAATCATCAAGCAGGCTAACCAGAAAAACCCAGAGATTCACTGGTCTCCAACTTCATAGAGATGAGATTAGAACAGTGCTCCCACCCTTCTTTTTTTTTTTCAAGACAGGGATTTTCTGTAGCTTTGGAGTCTGTCTGCAACTATCTCTTGTAGACCAAGCTGGTCTCGAACTCACAGAGATCCACCTGCTTCTGCCTCTGCCTCCTGGGTGCTGGGATTAAAGGTGTGCGCCACCACCGCCCTGCTAGTGCTCAGTTTTTAAATGTGGGTGCTGTGAACTGAATTCACGAGTCTATCATCTGAGTTATCTTCCCAGGCCTCTTTGCTTGTTTTTTATTATCATTCTTGGAAGATAAATTTATATACTTTAAAGAAAAATACAATATAATACACGTTGAATACATAATCATGGCATAAGTACAGCCCTAAGTCATAAATCAAATCCACTGTCGATACGATAAGCACCAATTCATTGCTGTGAACTTCCCCCAGCTTCCCTTTCTGTAGCTCGATTTATAAAAACCCAGAGATAGAAATTGGGGCTCAGCCTGAACATCAGAAAAGCAAAGCAGTCACCCACTAAAGGAGTCTTACCTTTTACCAAGGCTGGGTGACCACAGACTACACAAGCTAAGCCTTTCTCTTCTCTCAGTTTACAGTCCCTCTAGTGCTGGGTAAAGGCATATGACTCCCTAGTACTGGGATTACAGGTGTGAGGCACCACCACCTGGATTTGTTTCTGCATTGATTTTGTGTAGCCCAGGGTGGTCTTGAACTCACAGGGATCTATCTGCCCTGTCAGCTGTACCCTGCACCTCAGGAAGTTCACTCCCCTCTCGGGATGCACCTGCCTCTATTCTCCTGGCCCAGGTGTACTTCTCTGTCCTGGAGCCTCACTGATGGAAGTGACCGAGTAGCCACACGTGTCTTAGAAAGAAAGGGCTAGAAACAGATTGGTGAGGATCTTACTCAGTGTTGTGGACACCTTACCCAGGGTAGGATTCCTTCTGGAACCATCAGCCATGCTTGCAACACACGTGTATTTTCTCACGGTCTTTGACTTTGTTATTTTGTAGTTTGGGGGGAAAAAGCCAAGCTGGAAAAAGCTTACAAGAGGCAAACTCTTCTTTTTCTTTCCTTTGGAAATAGGCTAACACTTTTAGAAGAATTGCGTCTTTTGACATCTGACCTCAAAATACTTTATTTAAAGAAGTAAAACTCGAGCCCACACCTCAGTTTTGATGGTAAGCTGACATTCAAGAGAGAAGCAGCTGAAGCTGCAGCCCACTTTCTGCAGAATGGGAACATCAGAAGGTCACTCCTGCAGCTCCTGCTCTACCCCAGAACACACGGCAGAGATTCTTTTGAGCCTCGTTTTCACAAAGGGCAAAAAGGAGACAGGAGGAATGAGTTAGTAGTGTCGAGAAAGAAGCAGCAGAGAGAAAATGAAGGCGCCGGCGCAAACTGTGGCAGAGAGTGTAGTCAGGAGACGGAGGAGGGCTCGCAGCGCGGAACGACAGGAATCTGCAAAGAACAATGTGTTAAGACAGGGAGAGAAGGACAGGTTTTGGAACACAGCACTTAAAACCTAAGCATGTGCTATTCCCCTAACAAGGAGAAGAGAGTTGGGTACCAGCAGTGTTCAGGCCAAGGTCAAGGGCCCTCTTCGCAGTAGAAGACTGCAGCAATGGGTTTAAAGGACACATCATGTTCTAAAGAAAAGCTGGATTTGCATCCATCTTCCTTCCGCTCTCCTAGTTAATCTGTGGATGCCAGATGCAGCTAAGCCTTTCAAGGGCTCCTGGAGAGGTGTCTTTTACAGAGAGGAGAGGGGGGTTTAAAATGTCCAGCTTTGTGACAGCTGTACGAAAATGAGATTGGGAGGACCACAGGTCCACCGCGCCTACCCCTCTAGCTCTGTGTTCAAACTCCATCCCTCCTCCTTCATCCACTTCCAGTGCTGCCAGACCTAACATGCTAGCCACAGGCTATAGAACCCAATGTGCTTCCCTGTACATTCCTTTATTCCTGACTGTCTATACAGACCTGTCTATACTGTGTGAAAGGTCTTTCTCCGACCACTCTGGAGCCTTAACTTTGGAACTGAAAGGGAATCCATCTTCTCTTTCTGGCTCCTCTTGTCAGATTAACGATGTCCTGCTGGGATGAGATCTTCATGAACTGTATCCTCTTCAGAGGACCAGCCTCTTTAGGGCCAAGACATTACATCCATATACTTATCCCAGCATCAAGAAAGTACATGTGTTTGGATAAGCTGGTGAGCCTTAAAAGAGATGAGGCTTTAATGATTTTATATGCAATTGTGTAACTGATACATACAGTTGTGGTCCAATGCCCATTTCAGAACACGTGTGTCATTATTTACCTGTGCAATTCGCTTTATAGTTATTATTAAACTTTCTCAAATGAATCAATTTCCGAGAAAATTTAATTCTGGCAAAATTCCTACCTATATGTGTGTCCTGAGAAGGCTGTGAGATTGCTTTACAAATCCAGGATTAATCTGGAGAACCCCAAAGGTAAAGATTTCTCTACAGTGTGTGACTGATGACACTCTCCCTGGCTACTCTCTTCCAGTGTAATAAAATTGCTGCCCGTGCAGCTGAGGCTATGTCCAAATAAAAACTGGCCTACTAGCCAACTGATCAATCATTTCTTTAATTCCTCATTTGTTCTGCCAACTCGGATGACTCTGTGTGTAGACTAGATAGGGACTGAGGTTGCAATGATGAAGCAGTCAATCAACCCTTTCCTCCAACAGTATGGAATAATGTGGGAAATCGCATGTTTTTTTTTCTGCAAAATTCCTTTCCAGTATTATAATTGCTAAACAGAGAGGTACTGATTGACAATTACAAACAGAACACCCCCATTATGGAACCTCATTCTATGCTTAAGATGATAAGAGAGGAAAAACTTGGTCAGAGGGTCCTTGATTTATCACGTATGTGTTAAGAACTCTCTTTTACTCCCGAGTCAAGAGTGGGAGAGACAGGAAAATTGCAGGCACACTTTCTGTAATGAAATGGACTCATGGCCCAGGCATCCACGTCCTGGTACCCATTACTCATGTTTTCACACATTCACGCCTTTGAGTTATTTGATATTTAGTTAGTTAGGGTTTTAAATTTGTGTGGGTGTTTGCCTACACGTGTACACGTGCATCACACGTGTGCCTGGTGCTCTCAGAGGGCAGAAGAGAGAGCGCTGGGTTTCCTGGAACTGGAGTTGCAGCTGTGAGATGAACCTGGGTCCTCTGTAAAAATAGCGGGTGCTCCAACCCCCTTTTGAGGTCTTAAAACAAAGGCAGTTCCTTGACATGATTTAGTCCATAGCCAACTGGAAACGTTTCAAATAAGCTATCCCCTCAAGTGTGTGTGTACATGTGTATGATGTGTGCACACGCACATGTGTGGCTTGCAGACATGACCTTGGGGCTCGTGCTCTGTCTCTGGAAAAGTGTGTGGGGTCAGGATGCTGGAAGGCAGTTGTGGAGAGACCAGAGAGCAGCAGAGGCTGTTGAAGTCTTCAGAGTTCCATGGAGGTATCTCCCAGCTCTGACTGTCAGAGGGAGGAGAAGCCACTAGTCTCCTGCGTTCCAGAGGCAGAGTTCTCCCCATCAGGGACACCCCTGTAACCTGGACACTGGGTAACATCAAACCCTTTCTGTATAAGAGATGCAAAAAGTCAGAGGAATAGTGCTATATCTTAAAAGATTTTAATGGGAAATATAATTATCTTCATATTTATTCATTAAAAGCGTGTACACATGCTCAGTTAAGGAGATAACAGTACTATAGAACTATCAAGCTGATAATGTAAACACCTTAGTTTAATTGTGTATGTCAGCACATACCCTCCACCCCCCCCAATCCAGAGACTGCACCTGATAAATTGTTGCAATCCTGAAACAATTGTGTCAGCTTCCCATCTGATGTTTTCTTAGCACTTATTTTTTTTTTATTTATTTTGCTTTAAAGATCATTTGGCTAGCAACCTTCATGATGCATTCCTTTCCAAAGCTGGCTTTCAATGTCCCTCATATAAGTTTTATTCCAGCATGCAATTAAAGCGTTTTTAAATTTGATTTCCATCTTTATCCTGCTGCATTCATTAGTGTTTAATACGTCCTGACCTCCGTTTGCTCTTTCCGTGTTTCCTGTGCCTTAACCTTTTGGTATGTTTTAAGAATCAGAAATTTGCTTATTGTTTTTTTTCATATTGGTTCTGGTTTTGCTTGACTGATCCTTAGAAGACAAAATTGTATTTATAACTGTCTTTCTCATTTAAGCATTTTTAAACACTTTTTTTTTGAACTTAAATTGTTTGAATTTAATCTAGTGTATGGAAACCGCTGGGCTCAGAAAAGTCATTGAACAGTTCTTTCGTTCCTCTGCCTGCTGGAAACTGCACACCCCTTGGTGGATTAAGTATCCCAGTATTTGCACGTCCTGCTTGGTGTGTGGGTAAGAATTCCAGGACCCATACAAATACTCAATTCAACTTAGAAATCAGAGAATTAAACCTCTTCTAAGGAAATCATGGACCTTTGGAGAGGAGCCCACAGAGGGACAGAGACTCCTACAGAAAAGAAAGTCTTAGAGTAAACTCTAAGAAGTGACCTAGAATCTCGCTAACGAGGGCCAGAGACTGGTGGAGGAGCTGGTGACTGACAGCCCACAGGGAGGAAACTGAGTTAGGCTGCTAAACAGTGAAGCCCTCCACCGTGGAGGTGGGCATGGCTAGATTTAGATGCCCAGGCCTAGAGGATGGGTTTGGTATGTGTGGTTCATGCATGAATTAAAGATACACATTGTTTTATGCAGGCCATTCTGACCGGCCAGTAGATTAAAGAAAGACCATTCAGATGGTGAGGCATGCCGCAGGGTGTAGTGTGTCACTGAGGGATGGAGTCCAGAGCCAGCTCTGCAGGTGTCCTGCAGCAAGCTGGCAGGTAAGAGTAAGTGCAGCAGAAGTTGCAGTCAGCCCCCAGGCTTTAGTTTGCGTTCTGCAAGGCACGGTAAGGGCTTAGAAAAGGATTAGAATACCAAGGCTGGATAGGCAGCAAAGGGTGAATGTGAACTCATCTATAGACCTCTGTCAGGTGTCCAGGAGGAGGGCTATCCTGTGCACCTGTGGCTGGCACATGGCATAGTGGAAGGGTAGTCAAAGGCCGAACATAGGAGTAGTTTCTCAGAAGACCAGTGAGTTGTTCACAAGAGGATGGAACCTTCGGGCACCAAAGGGAAAACCAGTTGGTTAAAATGTAGCTTAAGGTTAACACCAAGGGAACTCTCAAGAGGACTGAGTGTCCAGGGGACATGTACAGTGAAACAAAGGGCCCAAGACAGACCTGTTTATTGCTAGATCGCTGGAGATGTCTGTGAAAGAATTTGGCAGACGATACAGGAGATGGTGCTGTTGCTGGCGTTCTTACCCTAACTTTACCTATATTAATTTACCTTGTAATTCTATTTCGAGCCACTGGGAATGAATCCACTGGCTCTTTGCTATGGACCCAGGCTGCTCAGAACTGCTGAGAATCAGTTAACACACTAAACAAAAAGATACAGCCTCAGTATACACACTACCTCTTCGTGTCCTCTTTCTAACCACGGTCCTCCCAGTGTGATCGTCATGGTGATGAAGAGCACCTCGCGCAATTATGTGCTGCTTGTAAAAGTTTTCCTGCACACTGTGCTGTTTCAGCAGTGAAAGGATCAGGGCGCTGAAGTTTGTTGCTCAAGAAAACACTTAGGACAATGAGGGGTTCTGACTTCGAGCAGATGAAAGTGATCAGCCCAAGCTGTTTGTCAAGGATAAGCTATCGCACAGTGATAAATTACTTCATTGCTGAACTCCAAAAAAACAAAGCATGATGAACTCAGTTGGCTGTGACAGTGCACTAAACACAATATTGGACAAATTGAGTGTGGCTGCCTTAGAGACATGTCAGATCGGCTGGGACAGGGGTGTGATACCTGGAGAATGTGGAGGGTATTGGAATATGCTATTTTATCAAATACATTATATATAGAGAAGCATCGTTTCTTAGAACCAAAATAGCATTTAGGATGATACAGAGATTTTTATTCTCTACAATTTCTGCTTGACTACTTTTTTAATTACTGTCATTCACCACTCTGTCAGCTGATGAGACTGATCTTAAGACGAGGGCCTAAATATCCCCTGTTTACTGAGAGCTATTTTGGAAATAAGTGAAGACAATATTTCTCATTTGCATTGTGCCCATTAGCAAGTTCCAGGGCTCATACATGATCATCTGCACCATTGTTCTCTAAGTCACAGTACCCGATAGAAACAGCAGTGACAAAAAAAAAAAAAAAAAAGAAAGAAACAGCAGTGACCAGCCTGGCCCAGCAACCCCACAGTGCACTCACATCTTGGTGATATCCAACAACTCTCTATTAATGCTCACTCACCAAGAAGGGAATTATGCCTGGTATTGGACATTTAGTCAACTCCCCAGTGTAGTAATATGAAGCGGCGGTGGGGCTGCGTCCCCAAACACTCCAGCCACCTGCCCTGCCCGGCTAGCTTATGCCCCAAATAATTACACACAAACTGTATTCATTTAAACACTGCTTGGCCCATTCTCTTCTAGGCTAATTCTCACACCTGGACTAGCCCATTTCTAATCATCTGTGTAGCGCCCCTAGGTGCGCTTACCGGGAAGATTCTAGCCTAAGTCCATCCTGGGTCGGAGCTGGGGCATGGCGTGCGTCTTCCCTGGAGCGGGTAGCATGGCGTCTCTCTGAAGGCATCTGCTCCGGAGAAAAGAGCTGTGGAGTCTGACCTCACTTCCTCTTCCTCCCAGCGTTCTGTTCTGTTTACTCCACCCACCTATCTCCTAACCAATGAGCCAAACAGTTTCTTTATTGCTTAACCAATGAAATCAACAGATTGATATGACACTCCCACATCACTTCCCCTTTTTCTGTTTAAACAAAAAAGAAAGGCTTTAACTTTAACATAGCAAAATTACATATAACAAAACAGTTATCAAGTAAAAGCTACATCAGAAACATTTATACATATAACAAAATTGACAGTAAATCTCTATCAATAAAGCAAAATCTATACTAATGCAAATTATTCATGTCTATATCATATCCCCCTTTAAATGTAAAAGAACATTTATAAACTATATTTGGGAACATGGGCGCAGTTTTTTCTCTCCAAACTGCTTCCTGCTGAATGGGGGCGTCGTTAATTAGGTCTTTCATGGTATAACCTGTGTGCCAGGGTCATCTCAGTTGGCAGTTGAGCGAAGTAATTTTCTGAAGATGTTCACAGCAACCCTTCAGGAGGACGTGGTCCATCATACCAAATCGGAATAGAAGAAATGAACAGGGTCTCATCCTCTGTGAAAACAAAATAAGACTCTCTCCAAAGCATCATATCCTTAGACCCAAATTCTGAAATCGTAATACCCTTATATCCATTCTGGTTTAGCTTTGCAGTCCATGTAATGAAATGTCTCTCTGTACTTAGCTCCTTCACAGTCAAAAAATTTAAAGAAAACACAATGTACATAATCCAGACTCTCTGTGAATTTTCCATATTTACGTGGTTTATTTTTCTTTATTTCTTTTAATCTCTTAACTATCTGTACTCTGTCTCTTTAAAGACTTTACCTTTTTATTTTTTTTAACATTAACTTTATTTTCTATATTCTTTTTCTTCTCTCTCCCAAGCCTACATACATTCATCCAACAGTGTGACTCACTTAGTGGTCTGAATCTGTCCTATTGTGAATCTGCAATTTTTTACTATCCAGGAGCACTTTTGATTTGCGCCTTTAAGTCACTAGGCACTTAAGAATCTAAGCTGTGACATTCCTAGGTTAACTTTTTGCTTTTTGAGCTGGAATAACCCTGTAGACCAGGCTGTCTTTGAACTCTCAGAGATCCGCCTGTCTCTGCCTCCCAGGCATTGGGATTAAAGGCGTGTGCTACCACACCTTGAACTCACAGAGATCTGTTCGTCTCTGCCTTCTAGGCACTGGGATTAAAGGCGTGTGCTACCACACCTTGAAGTCACAGAGGTTTACTTTAAGAATTTTAACTTTTAGTCTGTATATATTTTTAACACTGTAAATCATTTAAAATTTTTCTTTGTCTTTGAATCTCTTTACTGTATCTCTCTCTGTTTTTCTGACCACAAGAGCCTTTAATTTACCAAGCAATATCAGTAGGACTAAAGCCGTGGCTTTGACGGCTGGATCCTTAGTTTTCCAGCCTCATGGCTGAGGTACTGGCTGTAGCCATGTTTATAGCCACAACTGGCTTTTCAAGGTCCCTGCCAGCCAGCAAGCTACAACAGACAACACTCAAGTCCTCTCTCAGTAGCCGGCCCTCCTGCCTCAAACAGTCAGAGTTTGCCCTGGCAGGATGGCCCAGAAAGCCGGCATTTTTAAATGGCACAGCTTTTTTCCTGCTACGGCTGAAAACCGAAAAGCATGTGTTCAGCTTTTCATCAACACTGTTTAAGTGGTTTGTGGCAGGACCTCTTAATGAGCCGCAGGGTTTTGCAGCTAAAGCTGAGTCAGGAAGCCTCTTGGGGCTACCAGGTAGGAGCGGCACTCAGCACTTTAATTCTGAGACTGAGCGTGTAGCACAGAAATTCTTTTCATCCAAGTTACATCCAAATCTGACACGCAGAGCACTGTGCAGTCTGAAAACACGTCTCTGTATGGCGGCAGGAATCCGCCATGCTCTTCCGCCTGCCTAAACCTGATTCTGCCTTCTTCCCAGGAGCAGGCGGGGAGCTCTGAGTCATCGCACGGTCTCAGAGCACTCTCCTTCCGATCCCAAGCGGGAATACAAACATAAAGCCAGAGTTTGCACTGGGGGCACAGCCCCAAGAAGCCACACTTTGAAATGACACAGCGTTTTTTCTGCTGCTGTTGCCAAATCAGGAAATCTCTCTACAGCACGCCACCAACAAACAGCAAAAATCTGTGTTAAACTCTCTCTCCCTTATTTTTAAGCCTTCTCAGGTTTTTTTAAGTGAGTTTAGTTAGCCCCACGTCTGGGCGTCATTTGTAGTAATATGAGCGGCGGCGGGGCTGCGTCCCCCAACACCCCAGCCGCCGGCTCGGCTAGCTTATGCCCCAAATAATTACACACAAACTGTATTCATTTAAACACTGCTTGGCCCATTCTCTTCTAGGCTAATTCTCACACCTGGACTAGCCCATTTCTAATCATCTGTGTAGCGCCCCTAGGTGCGCTTACCGGGAAGATTCTAGCCTAAGTCCATCCTGGGTCGGAGCTGGGGCATGGCGTGCGTCTTCCCTGGAGCGGGTAGCATGGCGTCTCTCTGAAGGCGTCTGCTCCGGAGAAAAGAGCTGTGGAGTCTGACCTCACTTCCTCTTCCTCCCAGCGTTCTGTTCTGTTTACTCCACCCACCTATCTCCTAACCAATGAGCCAAACAGTTTCTTTATTGCTTAACCAATGAAATCAACAGATTGATATGACACTCCCACATCACCCCAGGGCTAGTGAAGGAGAACCTACAACTGCTACATTACTAAACTAGCACAATCCCTAACTGCATTCTAAATATTTGTCCTTCTATCCACAGATAAGTGTGGTCCTCACTCCTCGTGAAGGAAATGTCTTTTTGTAACAGGAGACCATTACAGAAAACCACAGTCAACCAAAACACAGAGTTCTGGAAACCAGTTCCCAGCAGGCATAGCTTTAAAAAAAATCCCACACGTAAGTCTCAGGGAATATTGTGAAAGAGGGGGCAGAAATGTATCAAGGGCCAGAGGACCAGGGATTTTGTTATGAGATTGTGTCTCCTAGTAATATCAGAAGCTAGACCCATAAATACTCATCAACATGATTGTCTAGACATAAGCTGAACAAGGACATCAACAATAGACATCCCAAGGTGGCTATGGGAACGACTGTGAGGCCTCAGACCTGTAGAAAGAATATCAGAGCAATTGAGGAATGCTGGAAACAAGAGAAACAGTTTTCCCAGGGAAGAAGACACCAATAGGTTGTCTATTACCAAACATGTGTATGAATAACACTGCACAGTTTGAGCAGGTTATATTTAGGAATGTATATGTATACACACATACACTCAGTCACACACACACACACACACACACACATGCATAGTAACAGAGTTAATGGAAAAAGAGGCCACTATTTAAAAAGAGACAAAAGGAGTTATATGGGAGGAGGGGGGAAAGGGGAAATTTTTATAATTATACTACGATCTCAAAAACTGAAAAAAAAATAATAAGTTAAAAGCTAGCCGAGCTCAGCATTCGTCTTTCTCTCTTCCTGACTGCAGATGTGAGCCGACTACTGCCTCAAGCTCCTACCCTGTGCTTCCCTGCATGATCGACCATTCCCTGGAACCATAAGCTAAAACAAATCATCCTGTCTTTAATGTCCTTTTGTTGGGTATTTTTTATAGCAATGAGAAAAACAACTAGTTTGTGGGGGGATATTTCAGATCCACATCATATTGTGATCATAACACTATTCTTTTCTAAATTTTCTCTTATTGTCCATTAGTTACTCTTGTTCCTTGACAATTAAGCTCATGTATGGAATGTGTTATGGCCGTGATCTCATCATATCATCTTTTACCCCCCTCCCTCCCTATCAGCCCCCTTTTCTCCCTACCGGTCACTTTCCCAGACTTCTGGGTGGTTTACGTGAAGCATTTAGTTGTTGTCTGTGCAACTCCAGTTGTCTGTGCAACCCTTCTATTGGGGCTATCTGGAGGAACCTGATGGGGTCATTGCTGGAGATAATACACAACAATTATTCTTAGTAGTTGCAATGGTGATTAGTGAAATTAATTTTAGGTGCCTTTCTGATACTGTGCAATTTGCATTGATTTCAAGTTATTACTGCTAAAAATAATATTCCCTAAAAATAGAACAATTTCACAAAATGGTGTCCCAAATATCAATTTTGCCAATTGGCAAGACAGACTAACGTCTTTTTATAAGATGACCATTTTTCATAAATATTGTAATGAAATTAATATTTACAGTAAGTGCACTATAAAAGTGAAAAGAAAAAAATTTCTTGACAGAAGAAAAACATGATTGGGTGATGGAAAATTATAGCACTTGGTCAAGATGACAGCTTCCAAGCCACCACCAGAGAGAGAGACACCAGAGCCCGTGAGGCCTTGGGCAGTGCTGGACCTGTTCTCGGCCTCCTTTGCAATCTCAGCCATTAAGGAGAAGTGGTATCCTGCAGGAGCGAGCCTCTTCATTAGAGCTGAGAAGTGGATGCTCATCTTTGGAGTGTCACCAAAGACTGGGTAACAGGTTTTAAGGGCTTTGAGGGCATCTCAACAGGATTTTGAGTGGTAATTCAGGGCTAGGGATGCAAGAAAGAAAGGACAGGGGAAAATGTGCAAAGAAACCTCAGGAATGCAGACACTTGTGACTTGAGTTGGGACATCGCCTAACAGTGTGCTGACACCAATAGAGTTTTCATTATTTCTTTCTGGAGCATGTAAGCCCACATTTAGACAGAGTGACCACTGAAGGCAGAAAGGCTGCAGTCTGATTCTGGAGACGGTAGGGTTTGGAGAATGTAAGCCCAGTAAGCACCCACGTTTAGACAGAGTGACCACTGAAGGCAGAAAGGCTGCAGTCTGATTGGGTGAAGCAACAGCATTCAGGAAGGAAGGAGGCTTCTGTGTCCTCCTTGTAGAATGCAGAGAAGGAACCAGGTGGTGCTGAGCTGGAGATGGGTACCACGTCCTCACAGCTGCCCACTGTTGTCTGAAGCCATCTCCGTCTAGGTAGCCCTGGGGTCCCCAGGCCAGTGCATGGGTATTAGTAATTATTTCCTAAACTGACAGCTGGGAAGGATGCTATTCAGGATGCAGCGGATGTTCTTGGTTATCAACTTAGCATACCAGGGAAGAAGGATGTGCAATTGAGGAATTGTCCCCTATGAACATCTCTGTGTTTTATTTTCTTTTGATTGCTATGTGATGGAGATTGGGGAGGGTCCAGCCACTCCTCAGCAGATAGTCCCAGGCTGTTGAAAGAAGCCAGCTGAGCAGAAAGAAGCAGGAAGCCAGTCAGTAAGCTACATTACTCAATGGTCTTTGCTTCACTTCCTGTCTTGGCTTCCCTTGAGAATAGACCATAACCTGTAAGCCAAGGAAACGTTTTCCTCCCCACAAGGTACTTCTGGCCATGGTGTTTATCACAGTAGCAACAAGCTCCTGGGAGGCTTTCCTAGAAGTGAAAAAGGAGTTGGTGTGTGTGTGTGTGTGTGTGTGTGTGTGTGTGTGTGTGTGTGTTTGTATGTGCGCACAGGGCAGAGGGTCTATCCTTTGAGGTCTGACAATGGTGGAAGCATCTTTTGGAATGTTGTGGAAGTACAAAAAAACCTAAATAAATAAAACTCCATACATTTCTGATGTAGGCTACTTTGACTTAAGATGGTAAAGTGAAGAGATGCAGAAAAATTCTTTTTTAAAAAATATTTATTTATTTATTATGTATACAACATTCCTTCCATGCCTACCTGCATGCCAGAAGAGGGCACCAGATCTCATTATAGATGGCTGTGAGCCACCATGTGGTTGCTGGGAATTGAACTCAGGACCTTTGGAAGAGCAGGCAATGCTTTTAACCTCTGAGCCATCTCTCCAGCCCCCAGAACAATTCTTAAATCCCTCTACAGGTCCTTGGAAACTATCAGATGAAGATAGGAAATTTCTTAGCAACTGGGCAGCAAATACAAGAAATTAAAACACTTCAGATTCTCAGGAGCGAGCCGTCGTGTAGTTGGCTGTGGGTGGGTAAAGACTGAAGGCATGCGGACAGGAAGTCATTAGTCTCCTCAGCTGTCTGCAGACGTGAAGGTTCTCCCAGGACTTGTCTGCTCCAGCACTTTCCAGGTTTAGTCAGTTTGCAACAAATCCTCCTGTCTGTGGAGACCACACTCCACATTCAGGGTGGGGTAGCATGGGCTGGCATGGACTGGGGTGGGCTTGCAATTCCCATTCTCCAATGCCAGTTTCCTATCCCCTGCAAGGCCAGATAGGAACTTACTTCTCACTTGAAGTCTGTGGGAAAATCCTAGGGTGTGTGTCACGTCCCCTGATTCACAATACCATAGAGACCTGCTGAGAAAGCTAGCCTGCTGCAGGCAATGACTGAGCTCACTTCCCCCACCCCAAGGCTGGTACTTCCCACCGGCACTGGGAATGCTGCTGTCTTCTCTATGGTGCTAGAGATGATTATGGTGTTACCTCTCATTGCCTTTTTGTCATGTGCTGGGCATGAAACTTAAACATGCACAAACATATTTGATTTCATCTTTTCCACGGTCCTTTGAAAGGTATTACCGTCCCATTAGAGCTAAAATTCAATTGTATCATTGAACTATGAAACTCTAAATGTAGAAAGAACATTCCAGAAAATCAGAAGGAACTGGAACAGAAACCATGGTCTTCAACATTCAATTATCTGGGGCACGCTACGGGGCAAACTGAACTGGAAAAGGGTTGTGAATTAGTCCTAGGAGGCTCAGTGCCATGGCTGGTTGTACTGGTGATTTAAAGAAGGGAAGCCATAGTGCTCTCTGTGCATGAGCAGCAAGCATACAGTTTAATTTAAGCAACTGCTTTTTATAGTAGTTCTCACACGGGAGTGGGTCAAAGCTGGGAAAGCAGGATAAGGTCTGAGAAAAGTCCTGTGTGAACTCCAGGCTGAGCTTGTGGATGTCATATGGCTGCTCATCTAAGCCAAAGGCAGACCTGAGATGCCCACCAAGTTCTGTGATATGAGCAGCCCACGTCGGTCTCATCATTAAAACTTTTATACTGTCAATAATTTCATATTTAATCAACATAAACCCAATATTTTCACTCTTTAATATCTCTGCTTTATATTCTTCTTTTATTATTATTGCAATCAAATATTGACTTACAATCTCATGAAATTTGTCATGACATAGAATTCTTGAGCCTCAAATTTTTCATCATAAAAACTCTATTGTATAAGCACTGAAATGAAACTCAAAGATAAATCTGCTCCCAGCAGGGGACCTCTAGCCAGTGTGACGGTTTAGATGTGATTTCTCCTTTGGAGTGTCCATTTCTACCTTGATTATACTGAATAGGGCAATTTCATCAGGATATGGTTTTGCAGATTTGAATTTTCCATAATTATTTCTCTTTCTCAGTGAGTCCTTTTGATTTGCAATCTCATTTGCAAAGGTTTTGATCTATTATTTTTGACCATTAATTCTGTTTTGTGAGTCCCATTCCATTCTGTGTTTTGCTCGGTGCCCTGTTCTATTTGAAATCTGTATACTGAAATCTGTAATTCTCCAGCTGTGTTTCCCCCTGCGGGCAGAGTGAATATTCTTCTCTGTATTCACAGAGACAACACCCACTCCACAAGCACTTGCTGTATTCATTGGTGTAGCATCTTGCTGCATGCCGCTGAGAACACAAATCTGCAACCTCTGCGGTGTCAAGTTCTCACAACAATCACCCAGCTCAGGGCTCAGGGAAGTGATCCTTCCTATTCCTCAGATGGAACTCTTGCAGGCTGCAGCCTTTCCTCACCTGCCCTGGGGGCTCCATCTTCCAGGACAGATCTGCTCATGCTGAGCTGGAAATTGAAGTTAGGTTGACCCATTTTCAAATATCCTCAACACTCCTCACTGTATCAGAAAAAGCTTGACTTGCTCAGCCGCGGGGAGCCAATGGACTGTGGCCAGCATGTGCTGGACACGTGGGTTCCCTGCCTTCCCTGGAAGCAGAGCAGAGGTGCACCCTCTTTCTCACCTCCTCACTCTTTGCCAATCTTTAGAGGAGGTCTGGAGTACTGGTTGAACCCACACAGACTGTTTACCAAGATGGCTCCAATGGTGCCCTTGAAATTACTGGGAGCTGGGATGTCTCTTTCTGCAGGGACAAAACTGGGAATTTTCAAGAGAGCCAGTGGTGGCCTTTTTCATCATCTAAAGGAAAAAGTGAATGATCCTTTGGGTCCTCCATGTATGTTCCTTGAGCCTAGAGAGAAAGGAGAGAAGCAGACAATGAAGTCATCCCAGAGTTGGGGCTGGAAACAGACTCCAAGAACCTTCGCCCACAGAACAATTATTCCTGTACCTGTTTGCTGAATACTGGAGCTGTCACCTGCTGGGTGTCAGATCCAGGAGCAGGGTGGAGCATTTATTTTCCGAAAGCCCAGCATGTCATGGTTGTACATCCTTTTCTGTTCCTAGACTTAGCTGTTCTGTTAGTATTAACTAAGAAATGGAAGGAAGGCTACCTGGAAGCATTTAAATAATTATTCTTTATCAGTAAGAATCAAAAGTCAACTATTGGGGTAAGAACCCGAATGACCAGAGAAGCTACAGAGAAGCCACCAGAGCCCTCCCACCTCTCTCTTTCCTTCCTCTAAAAAGGCCAAGATCCTCCCTTAGCTCCACCTTACTACTTCCTGTCTCCTATCTATCCACAGTCCTCTAAACCTCTGTGGTTAATTTTGGTCAGTTTTATTTTCAAAATGAAATCAAAATATCACCCAACACTGCCTTCCAAGCACAGTTCTTATGAGCAATAGCATACATTTTACATTTAAGTTTTTCACAGCCCTTGGTCTTCTCAATAGCACATGAGGAGGACAGTGTTCTTATTCCCACATTACAGATGGAATAAAATGAGGCACAGAGAAGTTAAGTCCCCTGTCTGAGATCACGCTTGTAGGTGGTGAGCAGATGTGTGTGTTCTCTGTTTTGGTCACAAAGCTCGAGGACCATTCACCTAACCGACTGAGTGGCTGTCCCTGCTCTAGGTGGATCCTCGAAGTTAACCAGGGATAGCCTTACAAAGCGTGGGTTGATTTTGTAGCAAGCACTGTGACCAGTGTTCAAGTCAGTCTATCTAAGGATGCTGAAGGTGTGTCTTGGATGTTTCCTTCCTGTTGATTTTTTTCACCTGGGTTTTGCCATGGCAATGTCTATCCTTCCAAACAAGGTGTGCAGTCCCATTGTCGGAAGGCCCAGGTGAGCACTGTTCCTAAGAGAGTGGGCTGATGTAGCTAGAGGTGGGTTTGAAGACGGGAAGGCAGAAGGTCTCACCTTTGCCCCGTTCTTAGAGGCAGAGCCCATGTCAACCTCAAGGTTGTGACTGCTTGCTGTCTTCTGTTTCCGTTTTTCCCTCTTTCTGCATCTTTTTGATGATTAAGAATTCACATCTAATTATTCTCTGAAACTCACCCTCCCCCAAGAACAAACATCTTCTTGATAATATAAACTCCCAGATGGGCCAAAGCAGCGATGTGTGGATGTATTCAAGACAAGGGTAGTTGTGCCTTTGAGCGTTCTACTGTTCTCTGACTGCTATCCTGTGACATGGAACACAATGCTAGCAATCTGTTGAAGGCTGTTCATGCAGATGCCAGGAGCAACAAAAGATTGTTAATGTGTCAAGGCAGGTTCACAGAAGATAGCCCGAGGTGTCTCTTCATTAACTACACGCTCAGATATTAAAAGTTCCTAGAGGAACTGGGCTGTGATCTTGTTCTACAATTTCCTACAGCAGGAAGGAGAACTATGTAAAAAGCAAGTCACTGTGGGAACAGTTGGGGATATTTGTCAGTGTCCCTCTTCTGGATGATATTCACCTCTCTGTATCAAAGGCTTCCTAGCTGCTATGATTCTGACAGAAAATCCCAGAGCTTAGAAAGTGGTGGGGTGGGCAGAGCACTTTGGAAGAAAATTTAGACTCTACTGAGTCAGTCATGGGATTGGTCCCTTTTGCCACTTCTGTGACAGTATACCAATTAAGCAACTTAATTATTTGAATTCATTAGTATTATTATGACTGTGTTCCCAGTCATGGGAAGAAGGGAGGTGACTGCCACTTCTCTGTTTTATCTTTTAATTCACTCTGGGACCCCAGCTCAGAAGGGAAATGGTGTAGGAGGATCATTTGTCTATGTGTTACTTTCATTGGTTAATAAAGAAACTGCCTTGACCTTTTGATAGGCCAGTCCTTAGGTGGGTGGAGTAGACAGAAAAGAATTCTGGGAGGAAGAAAGCAGAGTCAGGCAGATGCCATGAATCTTTGGCTGGAAACAGACATAGGTTAGGATCTTTCCTGGTAAGCCACAGTCTCATGGTGCTACACAGATTTAATGAGAATGGGTTAATCAAGATGTGAGAGTTAGCCAATAAGAGGCTAGAACTAATGGGCCAGGCAGTGTTAAAATGAATACAATTTGTGTGTTGTTATTTCAGGTGTAAAACTAGCCATGCGGGAGCCGGGCTGGATGAAAAGCAGGCCTGCTCGCTTCATCACTACAGGTTCCATTGGCCTTAGAGAGAAATATGAGTTGAATTAGTTGAAGTATTTGCACTTGGCCTATGTGTCAGAGAATCTATACAAGCCAGCAGGCAGAGCTGAGGCCTCCCGAGTGTTTGAGATCTTCTTAATTAACCTCAGCATCTGCTCTGAATGGAGACAGAGGTCTGACTGGCTGGACCGTCTCCAAAGCCATGGTTATCTGTGGTGATGATCAACAAGGATTATCAACCTGACAGGATCTAGAATCACTTGGGAGACAACCTTCTGAGCATATCCATAAGAAAGTTTCTAGATTTGGTTGATTGAGGTGGGAGGACCCACCCTGCGCGTAACTGGTGCCATTCCATGGGTTAAGGGCACGGGATGAAAGAGGGAAGCCAACACTAACATTCATCTCTCTTCTTCCTGACTGAGGATGCAATGGAACCTGTTGCCTTCTTCTCGTGCTGCTGAGCCTTCTCCACCATGATGGACTGTGAGTCAAAATAATTCCTTCCTTCCTTAAGGTGCTTCTGTCGGGTATTTTGACAGGGTGAGTCTGTAAGGACCTCACAACTCTTTAAGACAGCGTTCCTATTCCCCAGCACCCGCCTTGCATATTCCTTGGAATGAGCCTCTAAGTTCTGAAGGCAACCCTGGGCTTAGCCAACTCGTTTAGGTTTCAAAGAGAAGCGTGTCCTGTTTTTTATGCAGAAGGGTTGGCAACAGTGCACAGCCCGCGTGAGTTCCACCGGGGCCACTGTCTTTGTTTACTAACAGAAAAATGCTGCTGAGGGAGGAGAAATGTGAGGTGGGTAGAGGAGGGATGGAATGGAAGCCAGGAGGAGTAATACAGAGTGATAAGTTGTAGCTAATATGTTGTTCGTCAGTGTGTGCCACACAGCACGTCTTCTACCTGAGACTCACTGCAACCTACGCTAGCTCAGTGACTCCTCACGACAGCCCGTTATCACCATCTATAATCCATGAAGCTGAAAATATTTAAATTCCAGATCCACAGCTGGAGGGTGACAGAGCTGTAACTTGAGATTTGTCTTCTTTATCTCTGGTCCCAGGCAGCCGATTCCCACATCGGAAAGCCACCAATTTATTTTATTAAATGCAAAACAGTACAGAGAGAGCATGCATCATGCTTGAGGCCCTTCTAATGATCGTCGGCAACATTAACAATATAAGCGGTAAATTGATTAATGGATTTGCGTCTTAAGTCTCCTGTGATAAGATTTCCTACCATCTCCAGAGACTGCTAGATGCATCGTGAATATTCAGAAGTCTGGCGATGAGCCACTCCTGTCTTCTTCTGGACTGCATTATCAATCAGAGGCAGGAGCAGGGCCATCAGGAGAGAGGGCAAGCTCAGCTCTGTTTTTCTTTCATTTTTAGCACACACACATTGTCTTTCCAGTGGTAAGAGATACATATTTTTTATTTTAAACATTTGATTGATAATGATCTTTTAGAAGCAATATTATTTTGTACTTAATTTAAATTATAATTTTTATCAAAATTGACATGGTTGGACAGCCCCCTCCCATTATTTTTTTATTTTTTATGGTTTATTAAACTTTATTTTATGGGCATTGGTGTGAAGGTGTCAGATCCCTTGCAACTGGATCTTCAGACAGTTGTGAGCTGCCATGTGGGTGGTGGGAATTGAACCCAGGTCCTTTGGAAGAGCAGTCAGTGCTCTTAACCACTGAGCCATCTCTCCAGCCCCAAGAGGATCTCCTCCCATTATAAGTACATTTAAATAACACTAACATTGTTAAAAGAAGACTTTGTAAGGGGGTTATTTGGATTTAGAATGTCCCACAAGAGCTTTGACCTCAGCTGATCCTGCTACTGGTAGGTGGGGAACCTTTAGGAGGGAGTACTAGTGAAGCCCTAGCTAACAGACTTCGGGAACACCACTGGCTCTTCCTGCTTACTCCATCAGCTTTCTGACTAGAGTGAGGTCACTCATGCCATGGAAATTCTGCTGTGCCACAGGCATAAAAACAATGGCCAAGTGACTCTGCGTAAACTCTCCTCTACTGTGAAGCTAGAATCAATATTTCCTATCTCTTTTCTGTTATCCGTGGCAAGAATGGAACCAGGGCCTCATGCCTTCTGTGAGCAAAGTGGTATGCTGTAGAGTCGAACCCCAAAGTACCCCCATTTTAAAGTTGTGCTGGTATTTGTTACAGCATCAGAAAACCAGGCTGACACAAAGGGTCCACAGGAGAGAGCCTGGCTCTCAGGGAACCGGTGACTCCTAGGACAGCTCATGCATCTGTGTCAGACATGATGATTACCCTCCTCCTCCAGTCCTGCATCCTAAGTCCCACAGGTGCTGAGGACACAACAGGATGAGGACCTTTACACCCCGTTTGCAGACCTTTCTGGACAATAACAGCAGCCTACTCAGTGGTCACAGTAAAGAGTCCATGCCGAGTTGTCTACTGTGTGGGGGCAGACTCAGTGTTCCTTATGGGAGACCTTCATTGCAAGTCACAAGGACTAAAAATGCTTGTGGAAAAAAAACAGTATTTTTCTAGTTTCTAGGGGTGTGGCTGCACAGGGGAGTATGTCCAATGACTAAGGAACATGGAGGGATTTGAGGGACAGGTGAGTGCTGGCCAGGCCTGCCTTTGCTACAGAGGGGAGAAGCTTGTAGATCCATTTCCATTTGCCTAAGATCTTGGGTTTCTCTGGGTACTGACAACTTTTTGGTTGTGGCAATCTGTGCTGTTTGCTGACAGCAGATTCTGCAAATCCCTTTACACTGGTCCTCCCATGACAAGAGCCTTCTGAAGAAACGAGGGGTGGGCAAGAGCAAAGCCGCAATCAGTTTCCAGTTCCTCATGCTTGCGCCCTTTCTTTCTCAGACATGATGTGGAAGGTATCTGTGTCACCTACAATACAGACATACTCATTTTGCCTGGGATGAATGAAAACTCAAGCTGCTCTGACCTGCATATTAGTTCTCCTGTGTTTTTCTTTCGAGGCCTCAGATGGGAGAGTTTCTGTGGGATTTTCATGGTTTCTACATAGGATTTTTGCCAATTTCCTGTGATGGCAGCCTATGAACCCAATCACATTACTGAATAAATGTCAAGTTCAATTCACCAACTGTATATTTCTCTGAATGTTCAGAAGAGAGAGCTAGGTAACGAAGAGCTAGGAGGATAGAACTAGTGGAGTTACTGCTTGCCCTGGAGGCAAGAAGGGTAGGCACATAGATGTCAAAGTATATGGCTTTGAACTAGATGCAGACCAACAAGCATCCACACGCCCCATGTGATTGAAAATTAGTCAACTGGGGAAAGAAGAAAGGTGCTAGGACAAGGCAAGACCAGACTCTTTGTTCTACTTCCTTCTCAGCACTGGGTACCTGGTCGGCTTCTGTACTGTGGGTTTATCTCTGTGACAGATGCTCTGAAGAAGGTCATGCTTGTACCAGAAACACAGTAGAAGGTAGGGCTTTGTAGTGACCGGTGCAGCGAGTGTCTTAAAGTTGTATTTTCACTGCTGTGGTGATCTATCTATTCCCCATGCTCCCCTGGAGCCTACATACCGAAACACATGAGGTCATTGGGGGCTCTTCCCATATCGATATATATTTCTAAACTCACATCAGTTTAGGTAACTAGTCCATCTTTCAGTTACCTACTTGTCAAAAACTTAGAAATTATTTCCATTAACACAAAACTTAAATGTGCATAACTCTCCATTGGTCTGTCTTGACTGTGTAGTTCTGAAGCCATTGTTTTTCTGTGGATGCCTTTCAAAGCCCTGCCCAGACTACTAGTGCTTCTGCTCAGAATCCTGGGTCCTCCCCATTGTTTCATTGTATTTTGCATCCTTTTAAATACCGAGCTTGTTTTTCACCCAGTGCCTCCATGATTGTGTGTACAAGGTAATCAAACAAGGCTCCAACTTCCCTGTAGTGTTTCCATTTGCCCAGGAACACAGGCCATCTGAGAAAGCAAGTTAGTTCTAATTTCCTCTGGAGAAAGCTGAGCAGGTATCTGAACCAGTGTCCTCTGTTGTTTCAGATCCTGCCAGTCCTCAGAGGGCAGCTCTTCTAAGCCCAACATGTCAAAGATTGTTGGAGGAGGCCGTGGAGGCACATGCCCTTAATCCCCAGCACTAAGGAGGCAGAGGCATATGGATTTCTGTGAGTTCAAAGCCAGCCTGGTCTAAAAGAAATTGCTGGAGGACCCTAAGTAGTTCAGAGGCTCACTTGGAATTTATTTCTGCTCTTTGGAAATACGCTTATCTGAAACACATGATAATGTGAAGACCGGTGATATAGTTGTAGTCAATACGTTGACTTTCCCAGAAGCATCTACCAGAGCTTTCTCCTGCAGTAACCGTGGGTAAGACTGTCCACAGCTTGACTTCCAACAGTAGCATTGTGGGTTCAAAGGTTACTTGATATTTAATTCTAAATAATTATACTTTTGGAGATCTGGAGAGATGACTTAGTGCTTAAGGGCACTTATTGGTCTTGCAAAGGACCCTAACTGGGTTCCTGGGCCCACACAGTGGTTTACAGCCATCCTTAACTCTAGTTCCAGGGCATCTGATGACCTTTCCTGACCTCTATAGGCACCAAGAACTCATGTGGTACATATACATACATGCGTGCCAAACTCACACTTAAAACAATCGTAAATTTGCATAGTTTTTAAAGGAAGTATTTCTTCTTCCCCCTCTTCCTCCACTTCTTTTCCTTCTTCTTCTTGAGAATTGCATTATGTTTTTATCTCAGCTCATAAACTCTTAGAACAGACATTCTTAAAGTAAAAATAATAAAATGTGTTAATAGCTTGCATTTCCAGTGAGAAGACTTTCATTTCCATGCTGAGTGAAATCAATAACTTAGCAACTGCCCTCTACGTGCCTGTGTTATATATTACAGTCATTTAGCAAATTCAAAGAAAATTCAAGGACATCCATGCTGAGAAAAAGTTTTAAAAAACCTAACAAATAGGATATAAATATAAGTTGAATAAAATAACAAAATATTCCATATTTTAAACACATGACCCAATGACTTCCTTTGACATTGATACATGATTCAGGTGCAAAGGCTTTTGGGAGGCTTTATGAATGAACTGGACTTTGAACTAGACTTTGAAAGCAGTTTAAAGAGATGGATATGATATAGTAAACACAAACGGAGGTCATGGGCTGTGATGGGTTTAATGAGAATATCTCCCATAGATGTACATGCTTGAATACTTGGTCCTCAGTGGAAATGTTTGGGAAGGATTAAGAGGTGTGGCCTTGTGAGTGTATCACTGTGAGCAGACTTGAGGTTTCAAAAGACTCCTGCCATGGCCAGTTAGCTCTCTCTGCCTCCTGTTTATGGATCAAGACGTGAGCTCTCAGCTCATCCTGCCTCGCTGCCTCTGTTCTTCCATCATGGGTTCGAATCTCCTGAAATGGTAAGCCCAATTAAACCCTTTCTTTTATAACTTGTCTTGATCATGATGCTCTGTTACAGCAGTAGAAAAGTAACTGAGACATGGGCCAACCCTTTTATTTAGGGCAAAATATACAGCCTGTGTGTTTGACACATAGCTAATAAACCAGGTAAGGTAGAAAAAATCAGAATTTAGTGAAAAGTGATGCCGTGAAATCCAAGGAATTTTTCTTGCTGCTGGAAAAAAAAAACACCCAGAAAAAGCAACTTAAGGAAGGAAGCATTGATTAGGTTTATAGTTTAGGTCTACAGACTATTGGGGTGGAGAAGTTCTGGTTGAGGTAGCTGATCACACCATGTCCTTAACTAAGAGAGTAGAGGCTATTAATGTTGGTGTTTGGCCATCTTCTCCTATTATTTTGTCTGGGATCCTGGCCTATAGGATTTTGCTGCCAACCAATGGGTTTTAACCTAATCTAGTTGATCCCTCATGGGCATGATCAGAAGATTCTCTCATGGTTGTTTCTAAACCCTATCAAGTAGACAATATTAACCCTTTGATATAGCTCTTAGCAGAAACAAGATGTTCATCTCAGTGTCTTTACCTGAGACTCTATGTGTTGACACTTGTGTCCTTCCCTAACTTAGGCATTTGTGACCATGACTTGAATAAATCCTTATAGAGAATCCAAATCCCCAACAAATGGAAGTTGCTTATTTTTTGAAAACTGGGCCATCAATATGCTTAATCAGAGGAATCTCAAGCACAAACCAGAGCTGAGTAAATATAATGGATTTATCCGAAGGCAAAAATAAATTATCTGGCTATTGTTGTATTCAGAAACATATAACAAGATGCAAACATCTTTTTCAGCCTGACGGTGTGTGCTCATAAGTGCTAACTATGTTCCTGCAGGACTCAGAGATGAGAAAATGAAGAATTGAGGGTGAGATACTAGCCTGGGAAAGTGTGAAAGCAGTTTGGAAGGCCGGTGTGCACATATGCAGAGGGTGAGAACAGTATCCTAATCAGCCGTGATGCCTGCTCCGTCCTGCCGGGTAGCGTTCTTCTTATGAACATCATTGGCTTCAGTGAGGAAATTTTACAGAAGAGACCCCTGGGCCTATGTGCTCGTTCACTGGGGCTTTAGTGACACTGAACTAAACATCAATCTTGACAATGACCACTGTTGAAGAGACCCTAAGTAATTGCATCATTTGGAGCTTCAGTTCTGAACTGTGACCTTGGCTCCTCACATCCCCCTTTATGGTCCTGGTGTTTGAATCCGTTTGGTGAGGATTTATGTTTTATTTGTTTTATCCATGTTATAGTTTCTCTACAAAGCGTTGCTATGAGACGGATTTGCAATAAAGTCTAGCATCCCGATTCTTTTTAAAAAGAACTCTGTTTATTTTTTGGTTGTGTGTGTGTTGAAATGTGCACATATGTGTAGGTGCCTGCATGTGGTTCTGCTTCTTCCTCCAGATTGTTGGTGCATGTGGTCTACAAGGGTGGAGGGAGCGGAAGTGGAGAACAGGAGTAGACAGGCTGTGGGTATGAAGGAGACAGCCTCCAGGAGATGACTTCGGTGAACCAGCTCCACTTCCTTCCAGAGGACAGGGAATATATAGGATTGGGAAGCCCGGGGACCAACCCCAATCTGCATAAAGTGGTATGTATGCTCCTGTCATATGACTTTGTATGTGACAGCAGGGTCCTGTGGCCAAGCTCTGAGTACAAGTCTTAGTTACTGTATGTGCAGCAGGGAAGACTTCTAGCAGAAAACTGTGCCATGCTAGAGATAAATCAGAGACAGCTTTCAGATAATGTCAGTCCTCCAGTCCCAGAGACATTCTCTAGATAAAGGCAGGCGGACAATAGGAAATCTCATTGGTGATGAGGGAATCCTCATATTGCCAAGCTTTGGAGAAAGCAGCCAGGCCCAGAGAGACTGCAACCTCTGAGCATCAAGGTTTTCCAACACCTGCAGATCCCAGAGGAGGGCAGTTAGCCCCTGGAACTGGAGAAACAGGCAGTTGTGATCACCTGATGAGTGTACCAGCTTCCAAATTCAGATCTTCTATAAGCAGGGCACTCTTGTAATGACTGAGCCATCTCTCCAGCCCCGCACCTTGATCTTGACCTCACCATCTACTGATTATCTTTTTTCTTTCTTATTTTTTTTGTGAGTTATTTCCACTGTAGGCTGGATATTTGGATATTTGGGGTATGATGTCTTAGGACTCTGGACCTTACATACAACATGTGAGCCTGCTTCAGCCACCTACCTATGACTCATCTCTACTAAGAGATGCCTGTGGGCTGCCTTGTTAGTGCCAAATGAAGCGAGAGGGTGCTCCAGGTTTTCTCGTTGTCTCTGCTGATGGGCCAGGGTTGCTTCCCACCTCTCAGGGGCAGCGTTTGTGCTCAGAGGGAGAGCTAGGGGAAAGCATGAATAGGCCATTTTCTGGGAGGACATCATCTCTCGTTTCCGTCTCGATTTCCTTTCCACATGATGCTATTTATCATGTGCTTAGGATCCTTAATGCACTATGATTGCTTAGCTGGAGGCTGTCTAAATTACTTCCCTGATCTGTCAATCTTCAGTGTGGGAGTGTCTTACAGAAGCATGACACAGCAAATATAACAAGGAAAGAGCAATCCTCGTTTGAAGTAGGGCTAGTGCCCTGTAACCACGGTAACTGGACCATTTATTACCTAAACTGTGATGTCAAAAGTGAGGGTAAAAAACGGTGCTCAGTCAACTAAATGGATGCAATTTACAGTTTTTATATTTTTTTAAAAACAGATATGTGTCTATACAAATCAGAGCAAAATACTTTAAAATGCTTCTTTCTCTGTTATCATTTCTCACCAGAACACTAAACACATAAGCAGATTCCTCTTATTATGCATCCACCTAGTGCTGGAAGTTCTTGATTGTATGTAAACCTAGGCTGCTGTGTAACTGTTTCATCTGAATTGAGACAACCTGCTCCTGAGGGAGGAGAGAACTTTCCACAGCTCAGAACCTTACAAGGCACACCAAGATATCTCTCTAATGTTCTATAAGCCATGGACAATTGCTGGGGAGCAGGAGACTCTCCGGGAAGCCTTCTGCAAGTTGTGCAGGGAAATTTTAGGGATGCAGCTTTCATGAGTGCAGCCTACCGCGGCATGGGATTTTCTGTGGTGGAGATGACTTTGGATTGCTCACACTCCTGTGAATAACCTCAATAGACTCATTGGCTCATGAAGATAGATTTGGGTGGAATTAGTTTTTTTTTCAATTTTTATAGCAAAATATTAGATATTTGGTGACCACATATCCTGCTACAAAGTACCTTTTGGTCACTGATGTTTTTAAATGGCAAAAATAAATAAATCAAGTAATTGTCTCATTAAATATCTCATTAGTTTACCGGCTGCAAAATCAAAGGTTTTCTTAATTTGAACTCACTCAGATTGGAATAGATACATGTTCAATTTAATATTTCTAGTGAAAAATCAGCACTTTAGCAGGCATCTCCCCAAGCTGCTATGAGCCAGAGCACAGCTGAGCTACGGAGTTTAGACAGTGCGGGACTTCCTGAACTGGAGCCGACCTGCCAGTTTCTTCATTTTTACTGTAAGATTTTCTTCATTGTGATCCAGTTGCCATGGAGAAAACATTTGGCATATTATATCTCAGAGACTCAGTTAAGGACACCAAGGCAAGCTGGACGAGATGACAGCTGCGTTCGGAGGGCCCACCTAGATGTTCTAGGTGACTATAAGAAACCGTAAGCTCTGGTTCATTTACAAAGCAAACCCTTGGAATATTCAAACTTGTCCGAATTTGCTTGATGATGAATGATAGACGAAGGGAGAAAATGCCAAAGTTTTTCCTTTCCATGTCAGTCTCAGCTTGGTCCCACAATCACTGTGGTACAAATGCGTGTGCATGTGTGAGTGTGTGAATCTTGGCAACCTCAGCGTCTTTATTCGTCACTACTTTATTAAGTTTGTTTGGATCTGATTGAGGATTATAAGCTCCACGGCTGAGGGATGGGCCAATGGTTAAGGTGTTTGCTGTACCAGCATGGGGACCAGAGATCAGATCCCCAGAACCTCTGTCAGTCTCGGGACGACCCTGCAGCTTGTCCTCCATTCCAGGTCTAGGAAGACAGAAGTGGGATTCCTGGGGCAAGCTGGCCTGCACACCAGCTGCAATCAGACAGCTCTGGGTTCAAGGGTAAGATCTTGTTTCAGTGGATAAGAGGAGAGTGATCAGGTACCACACCTGACATGAAGCTCAGGACTCCAGAGTCTCTCTCACACACATACACTGAAAACACATTTAAACACTCATATATAAATGAAAGAAAGAAAGGGAAAAGGTACCCATCCTCAGGTTGAAATTCTGTCAAGATGCTCTTTTACCATGATTCTGAACTTGGCAAACCTTTAGCCTTGCATTATCATGCAGATAAATTATACAAACAAATAAAAATGACAGCCAAGTTTCTGATAGCAGTCAACAGCAAGAACAACAACCACAGCAACCACCCCACCCGAGGTCTTACCTGACAGGCTCGAAATGCAAACCTTTGATGCTGGTAAACTTCTAAAATCAAAGACCAAAAAGGGAAAACTCCAGCTCAGAGAAAGTCATCTCAAGTCAAGGGATCAGGCAGACGCGAGGAAGAAAAGAGGCCACTGGCTCCTACCTCTCGTGCTAATGGACCGAGCAGCATCCTTTCTGGATGAACTCTCCTCTTGAGATGCGCTCAAAGTGGGAAGGGCAAGTCTTGAGCTGTCAATCCTCGCTTACCTATAGAAGTTTCCAATATAGACAATTTTAGTAAAACTTATTTTTCATGTTAATTTTACTCGTGTGTGTGTGAACAAACCATGACACATAGATCAGGTCAGAGGACTGTTTGCTAAAAACAGTTCTTTCTTTCCACTGTGGGTTTCAGGGATTGAACTCAGGCCTTGGCTCTTGACTGCAAGCACCTGTACCCTATGAGCCATCTCACTGGCCCTCAGTTTTATGTTTGTAACTATTCTCTTTAAACACACACACACACACACACACACACACACATATGCATTTACTTTGAAAGTTACATATTGTGGTTATGAAAACCTAACATCCCCAAACTTTGAATCCACTGTAGTTTTTCAAGGAAGTACTCTCATTCCAAGCTAGACCAGGAGGTTTGCGTTCCAGGCTTGTGACATGGATTTGCATTTCCCTAGCAATTCTTCCTTGTATGTCTAGCATCGGTGACACGCCAGTGCAGCAGCTCTGATGCTTCGTCCCCAGTGTTTTAAAAATTGCCAACACTTAGTAGTTCCTTAATAAATATTTGGGACAATTAATTCCAGAACTCAGAGCCCAAAGCAGGTGGGTCTTTGTGAGTTTAGGGCCAGCCTGGTCTACATAGAGAGCTCCATGCCAGCCAAGGGTACATAGTGAGATCCTGTTTCAAAAATGATAGATAGATAGATAGATAGATAGATAGATAGATAGATAGATAGATAGATAGATAGATAGATAGATGGATGGATGGTTAGATGGACGGGCGGACGGATAGACAGATAGACAGACAGATAAAGTAAACATTTAATATATATCTTTGGGAGCAGAGAGGTGGCTCCGCAGTTAAGCACACTGGCTCTCACGTCTCAGCTCACAACTGTCTGTGACTCCAATGCCCACTTATGACACTGCACACATATGGCATTCAGACACTAATATACATAAATAATAAAACAGCTAAAGAAATATTTATTGTTGTAGGATACACATTTTCCTCCCTTCCGCCATCTCTACTGGGCGACCTTTCTCTTCTCGCCATAGCTCCAGCACTTTCCATTCTGTGAACTATACAGAGTGTAGGGGTCATGACCACTGCCCACCACCAGCGACAGAGTACAGGTGATCTTTGGAGGGCACTGAACTCACTCTCGGATGTGGTGCTCTCGACCCTCAGCTAGGACTCTCTTCCCTTCTACCCTGTCTGCAAGTGTGGTTCCTGTCCATTGTGCCCTTGGTTGGCATGTTCTGATGCACTTCCGGTGAAGCATCTTAAAGGAGGAGTCTGAGCCTGTCAGTAGAGAGAGTGGCTGCTCACTGGCCACCGTGGACACGGTCAGCAGAGAGAGTGGCTGTGCACTGGCCACCGTGGACACGGTCAGCAGAGAGAGTGGCTGTGCACTGAACGCCGTGGACACGGTCAGCAGAGAGAGTGGCTGCTCACTGGCCACCGTGGACACGGTCAGCAGAGAGAGTGGCTGCTCACTGGCCACCGTGGACACGGTCAGCAGAGAGAGTGGCTGTGCACTGAACACTGTGGACACGGTCAGCAGAGAGAGTGGCTGCTCACTGGCCACCGTGGACACGGTCAGCAGAGAGAGTGGCTGTGCACTGAACACCGTGGACACGGTCAGCAGAGAGAGTGACCGCTCTGGAGGGCCGTGGACACGGTCAGCAGAGAGAGTGGCTGTGCACTGAACGCCGTGGACACGGTCAGCAGAGAGAGTGGCTGCTCACTGGCCACCGTGGACACGGTCAGCAGAGAGAGTGGCTGCTCACTGGCCACCGTGGACACGGTCAGCAGAGAGAGTGGCTGTGCACTGAACGCCGTGGACACGGTCAGCAGAGAGAGTGGCTGTGCACTGAACGCCGTGGACACGGTCAGCAGAGAGAGTGGCTGTGCTCTGAACGCCGTGGACACGGTCAGCAGAGAGAGTGGCTGCTCACTGGCCACCGTGGACACGGTCAGCAGAGAGAGTGGCTGTGCACTGAATGCCGTGGACATGGTCAGCAGAGCGAGTGGCTGTGCACTGAACGCCGTGGACACGGTCAGCAGAGAGAGTGGCTGTGCACTGAACACTGTGGACACGGTCAGCAGAGAGAGTGGCTGTGCACTGAACACTGTGGACACGGTCAGCAGAGAGAGTGGCTGTGCACTGAACACTGTGGACACGGTCAGCAGAGAGAGTGGCTGTGCACTGAACGCCGTGGACACGGTCAGCAGAGAGAGTGGCTGTGCACTGAACACTGTGGACAAGGTCAGCAGAGAGAGTGGCTGTGCACTGAATGCCGTGGACACGGTCAGCAGAGAGAGTGGCTGCTCTGTAGGGCCGTGGACACGGTCAGCAGAGAGAGTGGCTGTGCCCTGAAGAGCCGTGGACATGGTCAGCAGAGAGAGTGGCTGTGCACTGAACGTCGTGGACACGGTCAGCAGAGTGGCTGTGCACTGAATGCCGTGGACACGGTCAGCAGAGAGAGCAGCTGTACCCTGAAGGGCCGTGGACACAGCACGGAAGCAACGGCTCTGTTTGTCTTCAAGCCCAGATGTCTCTCACTTCTCGGTTACCATCTGAGTTATTGCAATCACCTTCCTGGACTGTTAAGTTGGGAGCGTAGACCCCCAGCCCCTCGCATCTATCCTAGCCCCAAGGCCTGAGAGTTGTATTGGTCTGGACTCCAAATCCCAGCAGGCCAGGTCCTGACCCCTCCTTGGGGCAGGGGAGGGAGTCAGGACCACTCCCACAGGATATGTAAGTGAACTCCCAAAAGAGGATCATGTGGTCTCTTTTCCTTCCTCCTGGTGGTCATATTCATGGCTTCCCGGTTCCCCCTTGGGCCGGCCACCTGAGAGCACAGGAATCCCATTAAACCTGGATATTTTTAAATTTGGCTTGTTTTGATTTGGCTTGATTGGGAATTTGTGTTGGCAGAGAGCTCGCATTAATAAAAAAGTTCCTAACATGGACCTTGACAGTGAATCCTGGATATTATTCCTTTCCCATTGTATCATAAATATATATTTTGCTTTGAATTTTATGCATATTTTACCAGGAAGATAGTTAGGCAAATTCAAATCATATAAACGAATATGTAATACATCTCAAAAGTTGCTACGTTGATTTAAAATGTTTATTTGAATTACTATATTTAAAGGATTTTTTTCTTTGCAGAACTGGAAGCTGAAGCCAAGGCCTTACCCATGCTAGGCAAACCCTCTCTCTACCTCTGACCTATCTTGCCCTCGTCAGGCAAGCTTTCTATCACTGTGCTGGCCCCCAGCACCGTGAAAGAATTCACTCTTGTCTTATGTTATTAATGGATGGGAATAAGTCTATATAGGAGTGACTCCACACGTGGAAAAAGAAACTTTTGTCTTTGAAATTATTGTGTGCTCTGTTCCGTGCACTTTTACGGAAGCAGGCAGGCACAGCATGGACCATCCACTGCTCTGGGGAGCAGCAAGGCCACAGAACCTTGAGCTCCACTGTGTGTCATTAGCACTCTCTGCTGTCCTTATGCGGTACTGCAGTTGGGAGTGAGGCCAGAAGAAACAGCCACTGTTTACTGTACTGGACTAAGAGACTTTCTTTGTAGTTTACAACTACATAGTGGGAGTTTAGATCGCAAAATATTGAAGGTTCTTTTATTAAAGTTTTTATTACAGGATATTGAAAGTGACTTGGGGTTATATTTGATCTTCATTATTTTAAATAAAATACCTTGTTTAAGGAGTGAATGCAAGAAGCCATACAGTCTTATGACTACTGACATGGCACCAAGCACCCGGATGATGCCGGCCTGGGGCTGACTCACTGTTGTATTTCTGAAGCCTCCGATGAGTCACAGATTGCCTGTCTCTGAAACAGAGATGTAATTAACAATACAATATTAGACCAGCAGGGTTTCTTCAGGGATTAAATAGGATCATGAGTGCCCACAGTCTGGGGACAGCCTTAACTACCTTTTCCTGTACCTCACAGTTGTCATGCCTTGGTGAATGAAGTTCATGTTCTGGCCAAGTCCGGTGGCCTGTTCAGGGAATGGTGTGTGAGTCCCAAGAGCCTCCCTGCTACCAGTCTGCAGATCTCCAGACCCCCACACCTTTAGCCGGTTGCTTACCCCAGGCAGAGAGAACAGAATGTCCCACGCATGACCTAACTCTGGGAGACCAAGACACAGGTTCTTCCAGAGCTTTACAGGGTAACTGAAGCCCTCACCCCTACACATGCAGCCACACAAGCACAAAACAAAGCAAAAAACACAGTGTCGGGGCTAGTTATCAAACGTATTCATAAGGTGATGAGCCTTAAAATTGAAAAGTAAAAATAAGTAAACAATGAAGAGATAGACTTTATCTCTATATGGTTATACAGATGGGGAAGGGGAGGGGTGAGAGAAGGGAGGTAAACTGGTTGGTGTGTAAAATAAATAAAAAAGGGTTATTTGAATAAGAAAGTAATTAAAATAAGAATGTTTAAGGTGAAGGAAACATCTTTTGCATTACTGGTAATTCTGTTACACACCTGCAAGCACTAGTGAGCAGAGAAGAACACTCTTCTGCACAGCTGACATGAAGCTAGACTGAAGCCACTAGAAAGCACAAATTCATGGTTCTTCAGAGTCACGGGAGTCACTGATTCCTAGAGTGAGGCTGACCTAGGAATGATCATAGTGCAGTGCTGTGATTCCTTGTTGGAAATCCTTCCGATCTGCTGTCACACCTGGAACATATACTTTGATTCTCAGACACTGTGATGATTGGCTTGAATTGTCACCTGGACCCTAGTTAGAGTCACTAGGGAGAGTCTCACTGAGGGACTGTCTAGATCAGATTGATTGATGGGGCGGTTGTCTTGATGTAGTTCATTCATATGGGAAGACCCAGTTCACTCTGGATGTCCCCATTCCCTGTTTTGGGGCCTCGAACCATATAAAGTAGTGGAGACTATTGGACATTAAGCATGCATGTGTTCATGTCTCGCTGCTCTTGACTGTGGATGCGATGTGACTAGCTACCTCAGTTCCCTACCTGGAACTGTATACTTAGATAAACTCCTCCTCCTGCAAGTTGCTTTGGGTGAGAGTGTTATATCCAAGCAACACCTGAAGCTGAAATAGAGTGAGACACATTTGCACACGCTCAAGGCTTCAGCTTGGAACTCTCCGTGCTGTGGGCAGACTGAGCTCCAGGGCTCATGCTAGCATGGGGGATCAGCAGAGGGTCCCTGCTGGCAGAGTACACTTGTGGCCCAGATAAAAGACAAGGCAACAGGGATCCAGACAACTGCTTTTACAGATACCTGTGTCTTATCCACCTGCAGAGCTTGCAGGTCAGTGGCTAAGCTAGACACTGATGACAGCCCAGACTAAAAAATCAGGGGGTTCTCTTTAGTGGGAGGACTTTATAGTCACCCACCAGAGGGTTGAGGACTGGAATTAGGAGCACCAGATGTTTTGTCATATGGGTAGAAAAACAAAGTTAGAATAACAGAGTCGAGTCTGGGAATAGCTGTGTGCCTATTGCCCATCCTTAAAATCAGCAGCATTCTGATAAATTATTTTATCCATAGCCACAACTTTAAAAAAAGAAAAGAAATGTCTCCTCTCCTGTAGCATGGCTAGACAGATGGGCTTCCATGGTGAGAGGATTAAAGTCTGCAGGGAAAGGCCTCAGGCTGCCCTGCCTGCTGCCTGCTGTGTGGGAAGCAGCTTTGTTGAGCATGTTTACATTAATTAGTAAAGCCTCCCATATCCCATATCGAGTGGACACTTGATGAAGTTTGACAAGTGCATAAAAGGTTTAGATATGGAGCATCTTGTAAGTGCCCAAATCTCCCTGACGACCAGAGCTGTCTTTTGTTCCATAACTTATCATTTCAAAAATTACAGGTAAATGTCTGAGTGGGAGACAGGTAGGGCCCTGGGGCTTGCTGGTTAGCCAGCCTGACCCACTTGGCGTGCTCCAGGCCAGTGAGAAACCTGGTGGATGATACCTGAGAAAAGATATTAGAGACTGACATCTATTCAACACACACACACACACACACACACACACACACGCACACACACACACCTGTGTTTCCGCATAAACATGAACTGCACATTCATGCACACACAAAATTACACACACGAATGGAATAATGTGACATGGTTCTTCATGTCTGGAGTTTTCAGGGCCCTAACAGCTTTGAGGTTTATCCATATTGGTGCATGTATGTGCGCTTCACTCAGATTTCCAGATGAATGGCAACTCCTTGGAAAGAGGGATCATAATCAGGTTGGCCACAACATTCTCAACTTGGGGCTATAGAGAGATCACCAAATGTCAAATTTTGTTATTGTAATTGGAGATGCCACGATGAGTGACCCCAGCATTCTTTAGTGTTTGTTTTCTCCCTGAAGAGTAACACATTAGATACTATGTTTCCCTAAGAGTAGCACATTAGATACTATGTCACAGATAACCCCCTGAGAGTAACACATTAGATACTATGTCACAGATAATCCCCAAGAGTAACACATTAGATACTATGTCACAGATAATCCCCAAAGGTAACACATTAGATACTATGTCACAGATAATCCCCAAGAGTAACACATTAGATACTATGTCACAGATAATCCCCAAGAGTAACACATTAGATATTATGTCACAGATAATCCCCAAGAGTAACACATTAGATACTATGTCACAGATAACCCCCTAAGAGTAACACATTAGATATCACACCACAGGTGAATCCCTATGAGTAACAGATTGGATACTATGCCATAGGCCTGTTTAACCTTGTAGCAAACTACCATATGGTCTTGTCCACATTAGGGATTTGCAGTCCCACATACTGTACACAGGAATATGTATGGTATCATATCAGCCCAGTGTGATTTGTGCTTTCCTTAAGGAACATTATCATGAATACATTTTCATGCACTCATGGTCTCCTGTTTACTTTTCTCAAGTGTCTGTGATTAATTTGTCCATTTTGTTAAATGAATGTTTTGCTTCCTTATGGTTCTGAGTATCATTTCTTGGTCATATATATGTTATATTACACTTATAATGTGATATAGATATACATATATATCACATTTCCTCTTCAAATTGAGCACTGATTCATCTTTTGTCATAGACCTTCATGTGTCTCTGTTTCTATGAATGCGTTTCCAAGGGAACAATGATCTTTTCAATGACTGATGCTTCCTGGTCCATTGGTGCAGAGAAAAGCAGCACTCAGCATTTACTTCACATTTTAAATTAAAGTAACTGATAGGGAGCATAGATTAGTGATAAACTGATAACATTTCTAGAGAGATCAGCACTGCAGACTAATGTCTCTTATAATAGGAAATGCATGCACTGTGGACATTTCCCCTATTTCATTATCCATATCTAGCACAATGCTGAACGGATGCTGCCTGTCTTCTGCTTCGATCTCATGAGTGCTCGCCACACCCTCTAACAGTACATGTGTCTGTGTAATGACCTGAGGTGCAGCAGAGCTGGCAACCCCAGCAGCACTAGCGACCCTCTCACCCAGTTCTGTAATGTCACAGACCACAGCGAGCAGCTTCTGATGGGTGGAAGTTGGTACACCATGGGCAGGGGGATGGGACCTTCCTGTGTCCACCTAGTCTGATGTAGGCCCTGAGCCTCCCTGGTGAGTATACTGTTCACTGTGGCAGGATATTCCTATGAAGGCAAGACTGCAGACAAACATGTGGTTACCAATCCAAATTCCCACTCCCTTTCTTCCACAGATGCTCCCCCAACCCCTCCAACCCTAAGGGATTGCCATGCGCCCCACCCTGTGGAAAGTCCAAGGCCCTCCCTACTACATCTAAATTGAGCAAGGTTTACATCCAAAGAGAAAAGGATCCCATGAAGCCAGCATATGCAGTAGACACATCTCAGTGTCACTATCAGTGGCCCCTCAGTCTGTCCCAGCTGTCAACCCCCTGCAGAGGGGCTTGCTTGTTCCCAGAAGCATTTCCTTATACAGAAAGAAGATTTTCTTTTAAAATCAAGGCAGTAGCTTGCTTTGAAGATTCACCTCGGAATTCTCATTGCTTGTCCATTAGCCCATACCACACACTGCCGACCTATACAGTCTCCTGCCTTGGAAGAGGCTCTGAAGCAGAAAACTACACAAAGGCCCATCTGGATCCATCACAAGGCACCAGCAGGCTTTTCTAGTCCAGCTTGTCTCAATAGCTGTTGGCCTCAGAGGCTCAATTCTGATCAACAAACACTGATGGTCTTTGCGGGAGAGTTGGTATTACTGATTCCATGGAACCATCCTTGCCTTCTTATCCTTTAATTTCTCCTTGTTCTGTTTATATTTCACAGTGTGGGTAGAATCATGACTGAACAGTAAATAATCAGCTATATTTATAATAAAACTGATGTCTTTGGATGGATTTCTGGCATCCCACGCTGTTTTCATGGCTTCCTCCCTGCTCTTCAGGCATCACAGAAATGAACATGCCTTACTCTCTGTGGTCTTCCTGTTTCATGAAAGACAGTTCCCTGAGCCCTCTGGCCTCCAATTTCCTTTACCACCATCTTTGTGGCCAAAGCCCGTGTGACTGAAGAATTGGGAGAGGAATATGAGCAAGGTGGTCTTGCCCCTGAGGGATCAGCTTGTTCCCTTTATTCTGTCTCCTGTTTGTGACAGAGAGAGAGTAGATCAAGTTCCCGTGGTGGCTCAAACTGTGGCTACATGGAGGAAGAGGGAGATCACACACGGGCTGGGATCTTAGCAGTGGCTATGTGGAGGAAGAGGCAGATCACACACAGGCTGGGATCCTTAGCAGTGGCTACATGGAGGAAGAAGCAGATCACACACGGGCTGGGATCCTAGCAGTGGCTACTGGTTGAACCAAGAAGCCCAGATCACGTAGTCTTCGCTTTGTATTATAAATGATCGAGGCTGTAGGTAGCTGATGCCACTGACTTAGCCTAGAGAGTCCTGAAAGCACCCAGACAGTAAGAGTCTTTGTTTCAAAACTGTTTCAAAACTGCTGCTAGCTGCCTGACGGTATCTCTAACCCAGAAGAGAACAGTCACAATAAAACAGTCAAAAGAAGCCTGCATGAGCAGTGAGACACCACAAACCAGTGCTGCCTCCAAAGTACAGGAGCCATCCCCAGGCCCAGGTCCCCAAAGGCCACCAGCATCTTCTAACCTGTGCCCTAAACAACAGCAGCCATTCTGAAGCCCAGGCCCATGCACTTTCTCATCCAGAGCTGTAACAAAGGAGACCTGTCCTTTCTAATCACCAGTTCAAGGAACTACAGGGAGCAGAGGTAAGGCAGTTCACTCTTCGTTTCTGCAAAACTGGCTGCCATCCAAACCAAGAGACAAAATGGCTGCCATTTTGACAGTAGCAGTGGTTTTCATAGTCCTAAATCCAAGTTCCTGCCCTCCTCCCTTTGGCTGGGTACTTCAACCAAAGTTCAGAGTTCAGAGTTACAATCATCCCGGTCACCTGGCATAGCTCTGCCTAAAATTCCCCATCTTCCTGGGACTCAAGATTCCCTCCCTTGACCTGATGCTTGGGTGCAGTTCTAGAGCAGAGTGTAAGTTTTCACACTTAAGATAAAGCAAACACCTAGGCAGGCAGGCAGCTGTTGCCTGGGAAGGCAGGTTCGGTGTGTCTTGGTTACTTCTGATCGGGTAAACTTAAGTCTGAGGCATCTCTGACACTGAAAATAGATCATGCCCATCTCATTTCTTACAGAAGATAACACATATGATAAGTGTATGCTGAAGCAAAACATTGAGGGAAATTCCGAGACTAGACGGAATCATTTCATTCATATTTCCCTGAAAACCTCTGCACTGACAGATACAACCCCATGCTATTCCTCCCCAGATGGCAATGGCTTCCTCCTGTTTCAGGAAGGAGAGTATATTGGATGACAGGGATTTGCTTCACCAGAGATAATAACTGTGCCTCTACAGACACATTTTAAGAAACTCCCTCTCCCATCTGTGCTTCCCTCCCACACTAAGTTTCTGAGGAAATTCCCATAGCCAAGATTCCATTAACAGTGCTAGCCGGGCGGTGGTGGCACACGCCTTTAATCCCAGCACTCGGGAGGCAGAGGCAGGCGGATCTCTGTGAGTTCGAGGCCAGCCTGGTCTAGAAGAGCTAGTTCCAGGACAGGAACCAAAAAGAACTACAGAGAAACCCTGTCTCGAAAATCCAAAAAAAAAAAAAAAAAAAAAAAAAAAAAACCAAAAACCAAAAAACAAACAAACAAAAAAAACGAAAAAAAAAAAAGAAAAAACATTAACAGTGCTAGAAAAAACTGACGGGATTTTCTCCAGACTGCCCAGAGCTCTCGGATGGCATCTGGGTGCAGAGTGAAAAATCCAATCATTCTTTTTCAGTTGTCCCATTAAATAGCTACATCATAAATAATGTCCTCTAATGGGATCCCAGGAAGGGACCCAGCTGGCATTTCCCCACCCTGTACATTAGCTTACCTTTAATGTGGGGGAGAGGACATAACACTTTAGCCAAGAGCAGGTGTCGTGAGTTGAAAGAAAATGAGCACTCTGTAGAAAGTGCTTAGTACCTGACAGGTATGGGAAGTCCTTCTGTATACATGCTGCTTGTATTGGTTAATAAAGAGGCCGTTTTCAGTCAATGGCTTAACAGAATATAGCCAGGCTGAAATAGATATATATATAGAGAGAGAGTAGGCAGAGTAAGAAGAAGCCATGTAGCTGCCACAGGAGATAGACGCCTCCACCAAAGCTTGCAGAAACTTTGCTAGTAAGCTACAACCTCATGGTGAGGCACAGATTAATGGAGATGGGTTAGTTTAGGATATAAGAGCTAGCTAGCAATATGCTTAAGCTATTGACAAAACAGTATTGCAATTAATACAGATTTCTGTGTGATTATTTTGGATAGTTTGGGCGGCCAGGAAACAAGAACAAGCAGCCTCCAACAACACCTGACAAATGAGATGGACACACAGCTATAGGGTAAGGGGGCAGCCATGTTCCTCAGAGAATATAACCAACCCTCAGTGGTGTAAGTACATTGAGAACTGAAGGTCCCAGAGAATAAGCCACGCCCCCATTATCAGATCCTACAGGATTCATTGACTGATTAGAGCTTTGTGATTGTGGGGAGTTGGAATGTTACAGATAATCTTGGATCATCTTCAGCCACTTTAATAGTCATCAATTGTCCTCTTCCAAGTTTGCCCTAATCCTCTTGCAATTACCCCTTTAAGCCTTTGGAAATATCACTGGCTCCACCAATCTGCAAGCTAAGACTGTCCTCAGATAACGCCAGAGACCTACAATAGACAGCTTCTTCCCTGTAACCTGCTTACCCTATGTTCCCATCCACATATTTGAAAGGATGGGTTAATTTGGTTCTGCAGCTATGGAAACTTCATGGCACTGTTCCGTGTAGGAACATTCTATGTAACAGGCTCCTGAATCTGTGTTTTGGTGCCGTGGCCCCTGCTAATGTCACCTTTGAAGTGAGGGTAAGTTGAGTGTGCAGCCTCCTGCTCTGGGTCGCTTGCTACCTGCAGCCCTGTCACTGTCTCACCTGCTGGCATGGCTCCCGCCATCACACCCTGGCATTTACTTTCACTGTGACCCAGGTCCCTGTGTGTATGGAACTTTCTAGATGTAGATGGTTCACCCGAAAAGGGAGCAGAAGTGGTCACTCACTGAAAGGCTGCCCTGTAGCTTGTTTGAAAGGAGTTGAGTTCCCCTCAGTCCCAGCAAGGCCTCCTGTGTTTGGGTTGTACACAGGCTTCCAGGATATAGAGCCAAATATCTAGCCTCCCAGGACTGCAGGTCTGATCTCTTTTGTAGATATGCCTCTGTGGTCTTAGGTTGTAAGGCTTTATTAATTCAGTGTGTGTGTGTGTGTGTGTGTGTGTGTGTGTGTGTGTGTGTGTGTGCGTGTGTCCCCATGCACTCATTTGAGTAGGTGCTCACTCCTGTGCACTCACAGAGTACATCAGATATCCTGCTCTGTCCCTTCTGATCTTAGTCCCTTGACAAGGTTTATCCCTGAACCTGGAGCCAAGCAGGACCAGCTAGCTCCAGCAATCATCCTGTCTCTTCCCATACACTCGCTGCCCAGTGCTAGAGTTATTGCACATGGCCATCCTGGTTTTTTACAAGGGATCTGAATTCAGATTTTCATGCTTGCCTAACATGAGCTCTTAGTGCTTACCCCTCTCCTCAGCCCCAGGTCACTAAGTATTTCCTATTGGATGCTGTCTTTGTGACTCGGCATGTGTGGTTTTGAGATAACTATAAGCAGAAATAAAAAATGTGATTAACTCCAAAGACACAGTTCTTGCCTCTAGTCACAGTAGCCATGCTTGGATTGCTGGAGAGAGAAAGAGCTGGGGGCGGGGAGAGTTAGGACTGGATTTGCTCTATTTTTAGATTTCTATTCAGAGGATACTCTGAGATACTCCTGTCTATTTATTGAGGTAGAAACTTCTACATCTATCCATGGAGTGTTTTATAAGAATTTAAAACTAGGGAGCACTGTAGAGTTAGAAGAAACTCCCAGACACACAAATATGTCCATGCCTGGCTGGTTCTGCAATCCAAGCGAAGAAAGATAGCAGGAGTAATTAGTTTCTGGGGATTGTTATAATGTTCCATTATGATGTGGAGTTATCTTGTGGATTATGCCAAGCCTTGAACAAATATCATTTCCTCTTAGCGAGTTTTAAAGTCTGTGTTAAGTACACGTTATTTCCTGGAAAGAAGCTGCCCAGGAGACCTCACACTGACTGCTGTATCTTAAGGTCACCCCCGAGGCTTAACTCACTTGCTTTTCTTTATAGACTTGCACAAATACTTCCTTCTCTCAAATCCGTCTACCTAGCAAAAATCCTTTCTATTCTTATATTTACCCAGAAGCAACTCATGTTTTATTATGGGCTTATAAAAAATAAATAATTATAACCAAGATGAAGATCTATCCATAGTTAAAAGCTAACATTCTAATTGAGCTGGATTTTGACTAGAATTATCACACAATACCAACCCAGGCACAACAGCTACCAATCAGGACAGTATGGAAGTCCTGTGTTGGCAGCCCTGGGTGATGGCAGAAGTGGCTGTCACTCAGTGCAGGTTTGGGACAGGACACCAGGTGCTGGCAATCCAGCAGAGAGAGATACTCTCCTCCATCCAGGATACATTCTAACCCAGGAGAATGCCACTTCCTTCAGTTCACTCACAGAGTATTTGAAAAGTATCATGGACCAGAGACTTGCTGATTAATGCCATCAATGTGCCAAAAGGAAATAGCTGAGGGGACCAAACTGGCTCCAAGTTCTAGACTCAAAGAAGCTTCCACGATTGTCAATTTCCATTGCCTATAGAGTTGAGCATCAGCTCTACCAAAAACAAAGAAATCCCTTTTGCATGGGGAAAGGGACAGAAGAAATGCTTCCATGTACTGCCATATTGTCTTAGGGTTTCTATTGCTGTGAAGAGACAGCACATGACCACAGCAACTCTGGGTGGGTCACGTACAGTTTCAGAGGTTCAGACCTTCATCATCATGATGGAAAGCATGGCTCTGTGGCAGACAGACATGGTACTGGAGTAGAAACTGAAAGTCCTATACCTTCCAGGCAACAGGAAGTTGACTGAGACATTAGACAGTATCCTGAATATAGGAAACCTCAAAACCTGCCCTCACAGTGACACACTTCCTCCAACAAGACCATACCTCCTAATAATGCCACTCCCTATGAAATTATAGGGGCCAATCACATTCAAACTACTATATTCTACTTCCTGGCCCCACCATTTTGTAATAATATCATAATGCAAAGGCATTTAGTCCAACTTCAAAAGTCCCCATAATCTATCACAGTCACAGCAATGTTTTAAAGTCCAAAGTTCAGTGTCTCTCCTGAGATTCATGCAATTTCTTAACTATAATTCCCTATATAAAAATCAAAATCAAAGAACAGATCCAAGAAGTAATGGCACAGGATAGACATTCCCATTGCACAACATGGGCAAGGGAGCAAAGTGAGGAAATACTAGACCAAAGCAAGGCTAAAAACCCAGCTGGGAAACTCCAAATTCTGTACTTCCATATAAGATACCAAAACACTCCTTAGTCTCCAGCATAGGTCTCAACCCCTGCAGCATGTGGATGGCTACTCTTAGACTTTTCCAGCCTAAACTGAATAAGCCAATCTAATTAATGTGTATTCTGCCCATTTTGTTCCTCCGGGGAACCTCAAGTAATACAACAGTAATAGGTTGATAACTATTAATTCTGTGCCAAACACTAGTGGTGTAGGATAAAAAGGCTCCTGGTCTAGCTGGCCTAAGACAGAAAAAATTCAGCATCCAGCACTAACTAGAATTACCTCCTATGTACTGGAATCATAGGTGTGTGGCATTGTGCTCAGTATTTTATATGATTCTGTGGATAAAGCTCAAAACTTTGCATGCTTGGAAGCACTCTACCCTCAGAGGCACACCCTTGGCCCTCTAGACCATTTAAATGTCAAAATGTTCCCAATTACACCACTTTGAAGAAGTCTATCATCTTCAGAAATTATTCTCTGCGCAAACACCAGGCAGTAAAGGTTTCCACCAACATCGGCATGAGGCCTGAGGCATGCTCTTGATGAAAGAAGTGAGCTTGTGGGTAACGGTGACTTGCAGTATGTGCACAAAAGGATAGCAAATAGCTCTGCCACGCTGGACTAAGCAGGGCAAGCAGGCAGTACCATATTTCCCCTAGCAATGGATCTGTTTAAATTCATAAGAAGTACTTAGCATTTTAAGAAGCAGTCCTGGTCAAAAAATAATTATAAATACACAATAAAGACAAATGCAGATAGAAAAGACCTCTAAGAGGGTTACAGTGTTGGGTAAATGCATGTAGGCTTGGGAGAGAGAAGATAAAGAGTATAGAGTGTTGTAAAGAGAAGTAAATGGCATTATAAACGTAAAGTCTTTAAAGAGACAGTACATACAGTCATAGATTAGAGGAGTAAAAAAATAATAAGCCACGTAAAATGGAATATACACAGAGAATCTGGATTGTGTATATTATTGTGTTTTCTTTGAATTTTTTGACTGCAAAGGCACTAAGTAACCAATATATACTTTAAAAGTATTTTGTCTCAAGAATTTGGGTCTAAGGATATGTTTCTTTGGAAAAGAGATTCTTCTTTTGTTTCCACAGAGGATGAGAACCTGTGGATTTTTCCAGCTAATGTTGTTTGTTGGACCAAGAACCCCTGAAAAGTTGCCTTGAACACCCCTCAAAAAAATTAAGCAGTTTTGAGAGAACTATGCCCATATACCCAAATATTGTTTATAAATGTGTCTTTACATGTAAAGGGGGATATGCTATAGAGATTTGCATTGTTATGGATCTTGGTTTATTGATACAAATTTAAGGCCAATTTTGATATACTGTGTATACTATGTTAAAGTTAAAACCTTCCTTTTATTTAAACAGAAAAGGAGAGGTGCTATGTGATTCCCCTCTGTATGCTGTGGATACTATTGGCTAGTAAAGAAACTGTCTTGGGCCTGTGCAGGGAATCGAGGTAGGTGGGATAAACTAAACTGAATGGTGGAAGGAAGAAGTGGAGAGAGAAGCCCTGTAGTCCTGCTGGAGACAGATGCCAGAACTTTACCCAGTACACCACTGCCAAGTGGTAATACATAGATTAATGGAGATGGGTTAAATTTAGATGTAAGAGTTAGCCAATAAGAAGCCAGAGCTAATGGGCCAAGCAGTAATTTAAATAATATAGTTTCTGTGTGATTATTTTGGGGCTAAGCTGCCAAGAACAAACAAACAGCAACCGTACAACAAAAATGGCTGAAGTGACAGGAAGGGAGGTGACTATTTATCTTAGGGTTTCTATTGCCGCAATAAAACACCATGACCAAAAGGCAATTTGGAGAGGAAAAGGTTTATTCAGCTTGTGCTTCTACATTGCTGTTTATAACTGAAGGCAGTCAGGACAGGAACTCAAACAGGGCAGGATCCTGGAGACAGAAGATGATTCAGAGGCCATGGAGGGTTGCTTTTTGCTGGCTTGCTCGGCTTGCTTTCCTGTAGAACCTGGGACCAGTAACCCAGGCATGGCACCACCCACAAAGGGCTGGGCCCTTCCCACTGATCACTAATGGACACAATGCCTTACAGCTGGATCTCATGGAGGCGTTTCCTTAGCTGAGGTTCCTTCCTCTCTCAAGACTCTAGCTTGTGTCGAGTTCACAAACAAAACTACCGGGTGCACTGTGTTAGTTGGATGCGTGATTGGCATGCATGAAGTTCCAAGTTTGATCCTTAATGCTGCATAAAGTCGGTGTGGAGGAGTCCTAGAACATGCGAGGTGAAGGTAGCAGTATCAGAAGTTCACAGTTATTGGTGGCTATCTTGAAAGTTCAAGACCAGATTGATCTACATAAGACCCTGTATTAAAAGCAAACAAAATTCCGAGGCTGCCCAATCCAGTGTGATCCCAGACTTCTTGTTTTGAGGAGCTCTCTAGACAGTGAGTTTGGTAAGAGTCAGCTGTCTCTCCAAGGCTCCTCTACATGGCAGCCTTCGCAGGGCCCAGTGGATATCCCAAGCCCCGTGTCCTTCATCTCTCTGCAGCCCAGACCCACAGTTCCCATCCTTCTTGGTGTCCTGTCTCTCTCTCCTAATATGGGCATCATTCTGTTCTCACACATGTAACTGCTTATAGATAGAATATGTTTCTGCCAGAAAGAAAACCAAACAGTAAATAAAGGTTAAACCAGAAAGGGTCAAGACCATAACTAGTGAGAAGGAAACAAGGTTAATGACTTGATGAATTAATTAGTTGGTAATTTCCCCCACACATGCATTTCATGGAGATACTAGGAAGGGCTCATACACCACTGTGCTTTCTGCCTTGTCTTCCCACCTGGATTGACATGATGTGGGTAGATGTTTGCTTCACTGTTGTCGCTGGTCTGGTTGCCTGGAGAGCACCACCACTGTACAGAAGCCAACAGGGTGAAAAGGAATGGCTACCTCACTCCACTGCCAAGGTGACATCTGTCCCTGGTGGCTGAATACATAGACACGTTTGGCCAATGGGAAAAGTGACCAGACAAATGTGCATCTTGGTCAATTCCTCTTTGGAAGACCTGCATACATGGGTGAGAGGCATCCTAAAAGTGAACCGTGAATCAAACTGTCTGTCCAGAAATAAACACAGCCCTCATCGATCACAGTATTAACCCTCTCACTGATCTGACTTCAAGCTGCCAGTTGGGAGGTCCCAAGCTGTCAAGAGGCGCACACTCACGGCCTCACAGGCAGCTCAAGCATGTGTGCTTCTTGGGCCTCAATGCTATGGCAGAGGTGGTACTGTGTATTACTCATCTTCTTGGCTCTCAACAGTTGAGCTAGCCTGTCTTCCACCCCTTCACAGGTGACCCAGGCCGGACAGATAAGTTCTGGAGGATACATTGCTCCTCTGTCAGTAAAGCCATCAATTGGATCTGAGGATACAGGGCTCCTAACCCTCTGACTCATGTGAAGTCACCAAGCACAGGCAAATGAGAACCTGAATGACCAAAAGAAATATAATCTCCTCTGGAGCATACTAATCTTTTGAGCCTAAGCATTCTTTCCACAGAGAGGCATGGCTATTGGCTGCTGGGGCAGCTGGGCAACCGTGGTGAGTATTGATGCTACAGGGAAACCAGAATCCTAACTGCTCCCCACCTGTATCATTGAATATACTCTAACTTATAAAGCTGCTGATATTTGGTCAGATGTTGTGACTCCCAGGCTGAGTATCCCAGATGCTGATGCTGATGTGATCCAAGAAAATGCTGAAACCAGTTCTTGGTTTGGAGGCAGGAAGCATTCTGTTTTTATTGTTGATATCATTGTTTATTTAAAATCACAGGTTTTTTTTTCCTGTAGGAACTGACAAGCAAATCCTTGGATTTTGCGCTATATCAGCACAATTAAGTCAATCTCCAATCTCTCAGGTTTGGTTGCAAGTCCTTTCCCAGAACCTAGCCTGGGTTGGTCCTAACAGAATTCAACTGTGTCTGTGGTAATCAATATTTGTTGTGAGGTAAGACCATACAAGAGATCCTATGGCTCCATCAGCATTTAGGGAGAGATGAATTTCAAACCCACAACTAGAATGCTGTGTATGCTGGTCTAGTGGTCAACAGTTAGATATCAACTGAATTTTGTGTGCAAAGATACAACAAAAATATCCTGTTGAAAGGATAGCCTCTTGGTCTTTGTATTAGTTTCTCCTTCCAATGCTATGACGAAACACCCCATAGAAGCAGCTTAGGGGAGGGATGGTTTGTTCTAGCTCACAGTATGAGAGGATGTAGTCCTTCATAGAAGGGAAAGCATGGAAGCTAGAACAGAAGGCAGCTCCTCACATTGTGTCCTCAGAAAACAGAGTGGTGAATGCTGGTGGTCACTTGGGTTTCCCTTCTATTCACTCCGTGACTCTAGTGTATAGATGTTGCTACCCACACTCAGGGTGAGTCTTTTCTGCTCTGTTGGTTCAGCAGGGCAGGGGGAACAGGTCACCTGCAGATGCTGAATGAGAGCTTCCCACTGTGCAGTGGAAGGATGCATTCTCCTGACAGTAAGAATGAGGAAGGAATCAGTCTGTGGACATAGTGCTTGCCATGCAATGCAAAGACGGGAGCTTAGTTTCTCAGAAACCACATCAACCCACATGGGTGTACAGTCCTGACTGCCATCCCATTGCTAGGAAGGTAGAGACTGGCCTTCCTAAAACCCAGCTTCCTGAAAGAATAAGAGGGAGAACGATGGCAGAAGACTCTCAAGGTCAACCCGGGCATCCACGAAAGGCACACACCTGAAGACATGAGTGCTAACAGCCATGTGTGCACCCACACATCAATGTGTTTACTCAGCATGCACACACACAAGTGCAGAACAAAAAGAACAAAGAATGAGGCAGGAGATCAATTACCAGTCACACAGGCCCGGACCACACTCAGGAAGCCCCTGACATCCCTCTCCTTGCCATACACTGCGCAGGCAAGACATATGATCTCTGCAGCTGAGAGCTCATTTCTGACTGCGAAAAGCTGATGGATTTGTGCTGATCTTTTACATAACGATGAGAAAACAATGTGATCTGACTGAGAAACAGCAACTCGAAGAAACCAAGAGGAGGAAAATGAGATGAATTTGGTTTGTTCCCTGACTGCTGGGACTTGCAGTCTCCTTCAATGTCATTCAGCAGCAAAGAGGCAAAAAATAACTAAAGGGAAAATTGGGAGCGGGCACGACGGCTCATTCCATAACATGCAAGTCTTGTAAGCATGAGGACCTGATTCAACCCCCTCAGATCCACATAAAGAAAGCAGAGGCAGAGACACATGGAGCCTTGAGACTGACTGGCCAAACCAGTGAACCTCAGGTTAGGTGGGAGGCATTGTCTCAAAAGTTTAAGATGAAGAGTATTTGAAGAAAACATTAAGTTTTGACCTCTGGATCCCACATATGCATGCACACATGTGCGTGGACACTTATATACTCATACATACATACATACACACAGGTACATGTGCACACATACATACATACACACAGGTACACATACATACATACATACACACAGGTATACACACACATACATACATACACACAGGTACATGCATACATACATACACACAGGTATACACACATACATAATACATACACACAGGCACATGTACATAATACATACATACACACACAGGTACACATACATACATGCATACACACAGGTATACACATACATACACACATACATACACACAGGTACATGTACATACATACATACACACAGGTACAGGTACACATATTTGAAAGGGGAAAGGAGAGGGACAGAGCAAGCGAGCAAGAGAGAGAGAGAGAGAGAGAGAGAGAGAGAGAGAGAGAGAGAGAGAGAGAATATGATTCCTGACCTTGTAGTAACACAGTATAGAAGACTTTGTTGATGCCTGAGTCACCATCATGGGACATTGAAGTGGGAAGAAAGACTTAATTTGAGTCCCAGTACACCCCAGGAAAGTCAGGCTTGCAGTTTTTGGGCTGGAAGGATCAGATCAGGGATAGGAAAGTAATAAAAAGAAACTTCAAGAGGTACAGAGATTGTTCCATGGTTAAGAACCTGTAACTGGCTGTACCAGTCTTGCTTCAGTTACCAACACCCACATTGGGGTTGCTCACAAGCTCCTGGAACTTCAGTTCCAGGGTTCCAATGCATCCGGCCTCCATGGGGTATCTGCAGTCCAATGCATTTACTCCCACATGAATGCACACATCTACCCAAGATGGAAAATAAACTTTAAAAAGAGACTTCAGAAGTAAAAGGATTGTGGCTAAACTGGAGGATGGTCATGTATCACCTTGAATGGTGGAGGCCGAGGAACCAGACCAGATATCAAAGCTGATTGGATAAGAATACAAACGTCAGAGAACCTAGGTAACAAAGAGGACCTTAAGAGAGACATACATGGATCAGCCTATGACAGAGGAAAAAGACAAGATCTCCTGAGTAAATTAAGAGTGTGGAGGGTAGGGGAGCGGGAAAGAACGTATAGCACACGCCTATCCAAACAATTAAAATGAAAAGGATACATAAAAATATAAAAATTAAAAAGCTATAAAAGATTGATCATTCTAGTGAAAGTGACTGAGCAAGATTCTTGCAGAAACTGGGGAAAGCAAAGCTGAGAAGCCCCAAATCTGTCTGAGCTGACACAACTTGGAAGAGCTTCAGAGAAACTGAGCCAAGGATCAAAGCCTTGCCAACGAGAATGTTTACTTGGGGAGAAGACCCTTCATTAAGAAAAGAACCTTTGTCATCAATGACAGAAGGCTTGGTTACTCCCAATCACTGGCCTGGCCAGAGTAAGAAAGATCCAGATAGCAGAAGGGAAACAATATCATCTTGGCCCAGCAGAGGACACATGGCATTTGGACTCATCCATGGAGCATCTGAAGTCACCAACTGTCCAGTAGCCAGCTGAAAGCTTGCTGAGCCCTGCAGATTCCATAGTTTGGAGAGTGCAAGCAACAGATCCTGTAACTCAACAGACGTCAAGTGTGAGCTTCCTTCCCTCGGGCAGTTATGAGGACATTGGAAGCCAGCACTTGTCAGCTGATCCCAATGCCACACAGCAGAGGCAACATTGTCCTGAGCCGTGGACGAGAGCAGAAACTGGTCAGCTGCCCTCACAGAAGAAGCTAAGCACATGCCAGTGTCTTGGTTACTTTTCCATTACTGTGATAAAACTCTGTTGAGACTTGAATGTTGAAAGCGTTGAAGGTTGGTTCTCTGATTCCCTTCTCAATCTTAAAGAATCCAGAATCCCCACCCATCAATGGTCTCACCCACAGTTAAAATGAGTATTGCCACATCAATCAGCACAATCAAGATAAACTCCCAAAGGCTTGCAGAGGCTAACCCAACCTGGGTGCAGGCTTACCCCCTAGCAAATTCTAGATTCTGGCAAGTTGACAATAACACTAATGGTCATAGATAGGCAATGGCCTCCAAACAAGACATCAAATAAGAGCAGAAAACAGTGGCATAGAACTGGATGTCCTGTTAACCTTGACCAGACGTCAGGAGCAGTGAGCATGTACATGTTGCCAACATGCATGGTTCCGTGGACCCAAGCAGAACTGGAAATCAACTGAGTGGATAGGGGTTTACTCCATTATCCAGAAGGTGGGAGTGAAAGAATGTTTCCAAAATGTAAGCCTAAATCAGTAATCCTCAGCCTATGGGTCACGAGCCCCTGGAGTCGAGCAGCCCTTTCACAGGGGTGGCGCATCAGATATCCTACTTACTGGCCATTTACATTATGATTCATAATAGTAGCAAAGTTACAGCCATGAAATGGCAACAAAATAGTTTTATGGCTGGGGCCACCACTGTATGAGGGGCTGTACTAAATGGCTACAGCATTAGGAAGGTTGAGAACCACTGATTTTTTTTTGTGTTGAGGGGGCCTGGAGACCAGATTTCTCTGTAGCTTTGGAACCTCTCCTGGAACTAGCTCATGTAGACCAGGCTGGACCGGAACTCACAGAGATTCACCTGCCTCTGCCTCCCAAGTGCTGGGATTAAAGGTGTGCGCCACCACCGTCTGACTGAGAATCATTGGTTTAAGTGGTTATATTTGTGGTGGGGTTGGATTCCCACTTTCTACATAAAAACATAGAGCAGCAAAGAATTCAAATTCTCCTCCCCCCTCCAGCTTAACATCTCTGGGTACCATTCAGTGTGCTCATGCAGCCACTCAATTGTGTTTTCTCAAGCTAAGCACGGTGTCACTTCACCTCTAAACACCTCGCCATGTGCCCCTCTAACTGATGAAAATGGTTAAAGATTATTCCATTTAATGAAATAAAGATCTTTGCCTTCCACAGAGATATTGAACAGTCATCTAAAATGCTTTCCAGGGACCGTGCAGAGTAGATCTGGTTAGTGGGAAACAGGCTCCATCGTGTTAATTAGAGCCACGGGCAACCCTTGAAACGCACAAACGAGTACACAACAGGTTGTCAAGCAGAGAATAAAATGTTAATAATGGTCAGTTGACAATGACAGCCTTTGGAAATTTTTCCTTCATATGCTTTCTTAATTTTTCTAAAATGTCTGGAAAAAAGGCATAAGCTTACTTAGGATTGAAAATACCATTTCTAAGGAGGAGCTTAATGAAACTTTGCACACTTCATCAAAAGCAGAAAGTGACTTTATCAGAGAGCTGATGCAGTTTGAATAGTAATGAAATAACATTGACAGGGAGCCTAGCAGCACTTTCGCCAGTAGAATTTCCCTGGGACGCTGGTACAGTATTCACTTGGAGTTCAGGTGCCTTTGCCGGCAGATCACTGTCCATATGGTCCTATCTTAGAGGCCCATGAGTCTCACATGCACCCAGCCACCTTAGTGTTCAGTCTTGGCACTCTCCTTTGTTCACAAAAGCAGCAGGCTCGATGGTGTTTAAGAAGTAAATGAAAATAAAATACAAGGCAACCTGGTGTGTGTGCTCAATGCTCAGAGGAGAATGGGAGATTAACCTGGCTTTCCAGAGAGTGCGTTTATTGGAAATATAAATACAACCAAGCAATGGGGGCTGTGCACTATTCTGTTCCAATCTGACACTTACTCACGAACTTGACTTTGCCTGTGGAAATTGAAACATTCACAGGGCACTCATGGCCCAGCCTTGTAGCTCTCATCCCGAGGTCTCACCCTCTGATGGGAGCTGTCAAAGCCTCTAGGCGTGGGAGCCCTGAAGCTACCAAGTGGGTGAGCGGAGTGAGCTGCACACTCCGGCTCTCAATCAATTTCGTTTACCGCGGAACCGTTTCCACCTGTCTTTCCTTCCAGTTTGGCAATTTCCCCATCTCTGTGAAGAATTCACAGTTAATTCTTTAAAAGAAAAATCAATCCTCTTGAGAACATTTATTCCTGTTCAATTTTTCATTTATGGGCCAGATATTATAACTTCTAAACTGCTCCCCAAATGTAAAGGAAAAAAAATTACAGAGTAACTTACAAGGGTGCATAGATTTAAGCATTACATGATACTTTTTACATGTGTGAATTTACAGTACAATGTAATTGTTTAAAAATTACATATCTTTAGTTGTTTTATTCACAGTGCAAAGAAGCCTTAAAAACAAAGTTTATCCATATTTTTTGAGAATTTGATAGCCTGATATTAACCTCATCTACTCACCATTTAGTGTCTAAAGAATGTGATGTGGTTTAGCACCAGCCTTTGAATGACTATGGGTGTCTGGGCTAAGGGCCTAGGCGGGGCATGTCAGTGATGAATACTGCAGAACTGGTGTGGATGGGCTAGCCCACCAGTGTCCTTCAGGGCACGTGATCTGAGAGACTCCACAGCTGTTCTCTCCTGTCTTGTTAGGAAGGACAGCCCTTCAACCATGTGCCCTAGTTCCTTTCCCTGTTGTTGTGAGGAAACACGAACCAAACCAACTTGGGGAGAAAAGGGTTTGTTCCAGCCACAGCTGTAGTCCCTCATCCAGGTAAACTAGGGCAGGAGTTCAGGAACCCGGAGGCAGGAGCCTGGAGGCAGGAACTGAAGCAGAGGCTGCAGAGGAAAGCTTGCTGGCTTGCTTACCACGTGGAACTGCCCATATGGCCTGGACCCTCCTACAGCAATCATTACTCAGTCTTATGGCGACAATTTCTCAGCTGAAATTTCGTCTTTCCTGGTGGCTCTAGCTTGTATCGCATGGACAAAGGCCAGCTAGTACCACCTGTGAATCTGACACTCAGGGATGAGACAGACAAAGGAGCTGCCGATGGGGAGAAATCATGGCATGGTTTCCCAAGGCAGAGAGTATGGAGGAAGACTTGCTCAGAAGGGGAGGGGGACGGATGAGGAATGGGGAAGGGGATAAGAGGGAGGGGGAGCGATAGGGAGGAGGGTAAGGGGACCACGACAGAGGTGGTGATGCTCATAATTCTTCTATCTGCCCAGAGAACATCCCACATGCCCCATTCCCACTGTGGCATGAACACTTGGTCTTGATCATAGGATATTTACAGAAAATGCTGGCCAAATATAAAAGTAGTATTTTTATATTTTTTTAAAAAAAATAGTATTTAAACCCAAACTATTGTTCAAATGTTGAGAGGACCTGATTTCAGTTCCTAGAATAATAGCCTGTAACTCCAGTGCCAGGGCATCTAGCAGTTTTTATAGCCCCTGAGGACACAGACACTCACATGTACATACCCACATAAAGAAACACATGTACATACAGTTAAAACTAAGAAAATATTTCTAGCGTGAATTTCATTGATTGGCAGATCATTGTGAAAAGACTATAGCAAAACTCAGAGCCTGGCTGACTCCCAGAACCCCGTGTGTTATCAGCTGTGAGACAATTCGAAGTTGAATTCCTCAGTTGTAATGTGGGTATCTCTACAACAATGTGTATTATAACAATGACAGTTAACTGTACTGCTCAAACTGTACAGTATCTTTAATGCACTGCCACCCCTACTCTAGACAATGAGAGCTACTACATAGACCATAAGCTCACTCGTGAGTCTGCCTGCATTTGGGGGACTCCACCCCAACATTTTCCACATTCCCCAGCTCCACCTTTGGAAACTATGGGGGACATCCTTTCCTGTCTATTATATAAACAACTTGAAACACTGGCTCTATTCTGTTAGCTTAAATTTTTCCTTTAGGACTTACTTTTGTCTTGATTTCATAATAGTTTATAAAAATGTGTGAAACAAGACGAGCAAAACGGGTCAGCAAGCCAAACACACTTGCGCCAGAACCCACGACCTGAGTTCCATCCCTGGCCCATACAGTAGAAGAGGACTGATTCCTGCAAATCCCTCTGAATGCCAAATGCTCCCCATGCCACCTGCATCTACCCCCCCCCACATACACTAATAAATACATAAAAATGATGTACTTTCTTAACAATGTGAACCATATCTGTTTTTCAAAAAATTACAACAGGACCCATAAAGCTTCCCAGATTGCTGGTATTTATCTTTTCCTGTATCATTTTAATAACCTAGGCTTGTGTTTGTCCCTATGTACATGTGTGCATATGTCGTGTGTATGTGCACGTGTGTGTATCTCTGTGTGTGCGTGTGTGTGTCTGTCTGTGTGTGAACATATGTTGTGTATGTGTGTGTGTGTCTGCAAGCCAGAGGGTCATCCCTCAGGCACTGTTCACCTTATTTTTAGAGACTGAGTCACTCACTGGTACCTGGAACTTTCCAGGACTCTGAAGAGCTAGCCAGCAGAGAGGAAGCTTCCAGCCCGGTTCCAGAGTGCTGTCTCTATGTTCTGCATCCACCTTACCATCTAGTTCCCGTGGTCAGCTAAGAGCAATTGTGGGATCTTGTATTGTTTGGGGAGGGTCTCTCTTGTATTCCTGACCAACAAGTCATAAGGAGGTCTCCCATGCCTAACATTGTGATTATCATTTAGTAATTCACAGCTTTTGAGGTCAACGTTATCCTCCCATAAAACTCTTTATTCTTAATTATATTTTAAAATAAGTTTATAAAGTACTAGGTTTCCATATGGCTTCTTTGTACATCTTAGTTTTGATTCGCCCTGGCTCCCTCCTACCTGATGTCCTCACCACAATTTAAACCCCATATTCCTTGATATTGTCTCCTCTTCTTTCATGTCACATCTGTCCTACCAACTCCACTACCATCAAGACATCCCCTACCAGATCCTCTATAGTTCCTACGTCTTTGTAGAAACTCCAAGTTAAATACACACACTTACAGATTTGAAGTTATGATCCATATTTAAGGGGAATATGCATCCTTTGACTTCATGGCCTGAGTTATCTTACTCAGTAGTACATTTTCCAGTTCCATAGATTTCCCCCCAAATTTAATAACTTCATTTTGCTATGACTGAATGAAATTACACTGTGCACATGTATGATGTTTACCTTCTCAGTTGATGGATATCTAGACTGTTTCCCTTTCCTGGATCCTGTGAATCGAAAAGTAATGGGTTTAAATGGTAAGTGTATCTGTAGTAGAGCAGGAGTCCTTTGACCACATGGCCAGGAGTGACAGCCAAGTCGTGAGTTAGTTCCCCCCCTAGGTCTTTGAGAGAGCTCCAGGCAGATTTCCTCCACGGCTGTGCCCTTGTGCACGCCCACCCACAGTGCAGAGGGGTTTCTCTTTCCTCACACCCACATCCCCACGTGTCTTCTTGATGATGGCCATTACGAATTACTTGAACAAGGTCTCCAAGTCATTTTAAGATGCCTTTTCTGAATGTCAAAGGCAGCTGAACACTTTCAAGGGTTTCCTGGCCATTTGATTTCTTCTTTTGAGACCTCTGCTCAGTTCCATAACCCATTTCTTAATTTAGGCGTTAGCTTTCATGACGTTTAGATTTTTCATTCTTTGTCTTAGGTACTAATCCTGTATCTGAGGTGTAGCTGGCAAAGCTTGTCTCCCATCCTGGGAACATCTTCTTTACTCCATCGACAGTTTTCTTTGCTATATAAAAGATTTTTTAGTTCCATGAGATCTTGCTTATTGACTGTTGACATAGACATGACATCCTTCTCAACTTTTAACTCTTGTATTTTTCTCTCAGAAAGAGTTGAGTTATGTAAAAGAATAAACATTTTAACTTTATTTGGCAGAGTGTCCCTGTGAAACTGGCATCTATGTCATGCTTGCTGTTTATGGAGGAGGCTGAGACAGATATGCCAGGAAATGGGATCCTTGAGTTCAATCCATTGGTAATTCCAATGCATTGCTAGCTCTGGGCTCTCCCTCTAACCCTAAAACTTAATGTTGATTAATATAATGATAATTTTAAACTAAATTTAATTTGAAAAAATATTCACAGTGTTAAAGTGTTGCTATATTTTGGCAAGAAACCCAATTTCTAAAGATTAAATATTGTGTTTTTTGTTTGTTTTTGTTTTACTCACCAAGAGTTTAAATGAAGAGTATTTTGAGATAATCCGAGAGCAGTCTGTCACAGGGACATGGCTTCTCTGACAAGCACATGTACACTCTCCCAGACTTCGGTTTGGTTTTAGTTTGTGACTGCAGGCAAATCATGTTTTTTTTGACCATAGATTTCTCATGTGAAAAATGATAATGCTGTGCTCGCTCCCATCGAGACCCCAGTGATTGCCTTGGTAGCTGTAAGGCACCATTAGACTAAGTGGTACAGAACTGTGAAGAGAGGCGGGCAGCAATTAAAATAAACAAACAAACAAACCTCAAGCCTCATCTACAGCTACCGCATTGGTAAGATTGCTGACTTCGGCCATTTTCATCCTAAAATTATCAAGCTGAAAAAGTTTTTGAACATACGGCATGAGTTAATGTAACGTTTTGTTTCTGCTCTGCCGCATTTTGGGTTGTCATTATAGAATATCACAGACCGGGTAATTTATAAAGAAAGTAATTTTATTTCTCACTGCCCTGGGAACCCAATGCCAAAGAGCTGTCATCTGGCAAGGACCTTCATGTGTGCTATTCCATGGCAAACAGGGAAGAGGAAGAGTGACATATTATGTTCCTAAATTCTAAAATATAAAGGAAGTATCCCAGTATCTTGAAACGCCAGACTGTGCTATTTCTCATCTTTATTCCATACATTAGCACTACCACCATTGACTTCATAGTCTGTACCACCCACCTCCTACTCATCTTCATCATCACTATCAACATCAGCATCATCACATCAGCATTACCTTCTCTATCACCTGACCACCACTGTCATCCCAACCATTGCTACCATCAGCATCATCTTCTCTATCACCTGACCACCACTGTCATCCCAACCATTGCTACCATCAGCATCATCTTCTCTATCACCTGACCACCATTGTCATCACAACCATTGCTACCATCAGCATCATCTTCTCTATCACCTGACCACCACTGTCATCACAACCATTGTTATCATCAGCATCATCTTCTCTATCACCTGACCACCACTGTCATCACAACCATTGTTACCATCAGCATCATCTTCTCTATCACCTGACCACCACTGTCATCCCAACCATTGTTACCATCAGCATCATCTTCTCTATCACCTGACCACCACTGTCATCACAACCATTGTTATCATCAGCATCATCTTCTCTATCACCTGACCACCACTGTCATCACAACCATTGTTACCATCAGCATCATCTTCTCTATCACCTGACCACCATTGTCATCACAACCATTGTTATCATCAGCATCATCTTCTCTATCACCTGACCACCACTGTCATCACAACCATTGTTATCATCAGCATCATCTTCTCTATCACCTGACCACCACTGTCATCCCAACCATTGCTACCATCAGCATCATCTTCTCTATCACCTGACCACCATTGTCATCACAACCATTGCTACCATCAGCATCATCTTCTCTATCACCTGACCACCATTGTCATCACAACCATTGTTATCATCAGCATCATCTTCTCTATCACCTGACCACTGTCATCATAACCATTGTTACCATCAGCATCATCTTCTCTATCACCTGACCACCACTGTCATCACAACCATTGCTACCATCAGCATCATCTTCTCTATCACCTGACCACCACTGTCATCACAACCATTGTTACCATCAGCATCATCTTCTCTATCACCTGACCACCACTGTCATCACAACCATTGTTATCATCAGCATCATCTTCTCTATCACCTGACCACCACTGTCATCACAACCATTGTTACCATCAGCATCATCTTCTCTATAACCTGACCACCACTGTCATCACAACCATTGTTACCATCAGCATCATCTTCTCTATCACCTGACCACCACTGTCATCACAACCATTGCTACCATCAGCATCATCTTCTCTATCACCTGACCACCACTGTCATCACAACCATTGTTACCATCAGCATCATCTTCTCTATCACCTGACCACCATTGTCATCACAACCATTGCTACCATCAGCATCATCTTCTCTATCACCTGACCACCACTGTCATCCCAACCATTGCTACCATCAGCATCATCTTCTCTATCACCTGACCACCACTGTCATCACAACCATTGTTACCATCAGCATCATCTTCTCTATCACCTGACCACCATTGTCATCACAACCATTGCTACCATCAGCATCATCTTCTCTATCACCTGACCACCACTGTCATCACAACCATTGTTACCATCAGCATCATCTTCTCTATCACCTGACCACCATTGTCATCACAACCATTGCTACCATCAGCATCATCTTCTCTATCACCTGACCACCACTGTCATCACAACCATTGTTACCATCAGCATCATCTTCTCTATCACCTGACCACCACTGTCATCACAACCATTGTTACCATCAGCATCATCTTCTCTATCACCTGACCACTGTCATCACAACTATTGCTACCATCAGCATCATCTTCTCTATCACCTGACCACCACTGTCATCATAAACTTTGTTACCATCATCCTCATTTCACCGCTATCGCTACCATCTACCTTAGCATCTTACCACCACCGTCACCAATGTAATTAATCTCGTCACCACTATTATCATCATCAGTCATCATCACTATCACATTATCATTCCCATCATCACCAGCACTAGCAGCATCTACCCCAATCACCACCCTCTTCCTCAACCTCTTATCAGCATATATTTCATCCTCACTATTAACCATTATTATCACCATGATCATCACAATCACCTTCCTTATCATCAATTCTGTACAGCAATCCACAGAGGAAAAGATCTTTTACATGAACCTTTCTGTTCACTTTTATTTGAAATATCCATTTATTTAATATTCAATATTTAAATATTTATTATTTAAAAAATAAGATCAATATCCAATAACCATGCAGTAAGTACAGCCAGCTCACACATTCTTCCTGTCCTCTCTTATGTATTGTTCCTTCATGTCTGGTATTGCGGTCTTGGTCAAAAGCCCAAGACTGAGGAAGCCACAGGCCCTAGAATAGAACCTACTATGGTTGCTTTGTTAAATGGCCAAGGTGTCAAAGTGCTTTCTAAATATTGTATTTATTCCTGTAGACCTGAGCTGCCCTCAGTCTTGGTTAGAGAAACTTTCTTTTGCAATAAGCAGTAGTCAATGGAGAGATGCAGAACTGGTCAAAGTCCTGCAAATGAGAGATTTGGGGATTTTTTTGTTTTTAAAAATCATTCATATTTTAATTTAGCAGGAAATATTATGTTTTTTGAAATGGCATTTCACATGTCATTATTATTTGCTCTAACTTACCTCCTCCTCCACTGCTCCCCTCCACCACTAGCCCCACCCCCAGACAGTCCATCTTTAAGCCTTCTTGCCACATGACAATGCCTTCCTTCCTTGCTTGGAGCAGGTTTAGAATTCAGGGTCAACGATTGCTTTATTTGTGTGGTGAAGGCAGATGGGCACACTGTTTGCTGACTTGTTTATTTGCCGTGGAGAAGTCAGTCTTCAGGTCTCCTATTTTAGGGAAAGTAAGATTTTTCAAGTTAATATTAAGATCGGTTTTGAGTTTGGTGACTACCAAAGGCTGCAAACAAGGTACTCCTTCCACACTTTCATCCAACCAAGTCATGCAGAGTGCAGAGGACGCTTAAAGCCATGGTCATATTAATTCTGGAACACTACCAGATTCGCTGTTCTAGACATAATATCTTTGCTATAATTTCTATTCTGTGCTTTGGTGATTCCTAATAGGCAGGTGCTGGGCCTTTGTGTAGGTGTGTCTGTATCTTCAGGACTCTGGTGTATCCTCCTTACCTCCCAAATTACACTCTCTAATTTTTTATGCATTTTCTAGTTTACGAATTATCTAACTCCTCCATTGCTTTGTTTTAATCTCAATGTCTCAAAACAATAAGCATATGAAAATACAGATTTTTATCCAGTAAGCGTATGGGACAATGTTCAAGAGCTGGATAGTCAAAGAAGTTCAGACCTAGAAACAACTACTTTAGCTGTGTTTCTGACCCAGCTGGCAGGTTATGTCAAGATTATTTTGTTTCTGGCCACACGACAGAGAAGCAGCACAGAGAAACCCTGCTCAGTACCAAGTCGTCAGGGGAAGATTAGAAAATCATAACAATTGCTCCAATTCGCTCTAAGCTGGGAACCAAATGTGAAGAAAGATTCAAATCCACCAAGGAAAGCCAGTCATTACTCAGAGGCAGAGCTTGATCAGGTGAGCGGCATTTAGAGCTGACTTATGTGATTTCAGGCAGCTGAGCAAGGATGGAGGCCACATGGATGCTTCTGCCTTGTTTGAAAGCTGAGTGATGCCACAGGGAAAACACAGTTTCAGTTATGGAGGAATGGGAACACGCTCTTTGCTTTAGCGATCTTTTGACGCAGAAAGGGAAAATTCCTTAAAGAGTAATCAGGGCTTGGTTTCACATGTGTCGTCTTGGCGCTTGGGAGGTGGAGGCGAGAGAATGAGGAGTTTTTGGCTAGTCCTATAGAGCATTGCTGTTGTGAAATCCTTTAGACAGGGCTTACAGGCAGTGAATGGTAGCAGGGGAGACAGAGAACTTCCCTTCAGTAGCTAGCCCCTGAAAAGATGCCTGTGTTCCCCTGAATAGCCACTCTCCCACAACCCGATGAAACAGTCCAACCATACAGAGGGACATGGAAGTAGTGCTTGCCGTGCAAGCCTGAGAGTCTGGGTTCAAGTCCTGGAACCCATGTTAGAAGCAGGATGCAGAGACTCCCAACCATCTGTAACCCCAGCACTTCTATGGTGAGATGGAGGTAGAGGCGAGAATGGAGGAGGCCTAGTAGGGAGGGGGTTGGAAGCAGGAATGGGAGGGGACAGAGAGGGCAACGGGGATGGATATGATCATTTATGTCAAATTCATGTATGAAAATGCCATAATGAAACGTATCATTATATATAATTAATTCCAAAGATGTTTACAGTGTTTAAAGTGTATATTTCATTATATACACTTGGTGAAGGTTATTTGAGGATTGTGACATGATGCAAGAGTCAGCACTATGACGTTGGCTGTAAGTAGGATTTGGTCTTTTATTTTATTTTTTTCTTCATGAACAACTATATAGCATGGCTGCTGCTTGGATCTAACCCCCTTCACTACAATTATATTGGGAACGTTTACTGGAAGTCAGTCCGGTTAACATATACTTTCTGGGGGGGAAAAGCAACTTCAGCTCTGATATAACAAAACTCATCCAGGACACCAAAATCATGGGAGACTCCTGCCATCTGCTGGCTGGAGATACAGAAGCAATGGCCATCTCTATTCAGCTTCCAGAAAATCCTAATCTCTGTCATAAATATGTCTTTAATTGTAGTAGGAGGTTGCTTGTTTGTTTCCCAGCCACCAAAACTACTAAAAGAATCACACAGAAACTATATTATTTAAATCACTGCTTGGCCCATGAGATCTAGCTTCTTATTGGTTAACTCTTACATCTTAATTTAACCCATCTCCACTAATCTGCACATCACCATGAGGCCATGGCCTACCAGCATTTTCAGCACATCTGTCTTCAGTAGCAACTCCATGGCTTCTCTCTGACTCTGCCTTCTTTCTCCCAGTATTCAGTTTAATTTTCCCTGCCAAGCTCTATTCTGCCGTATCAGGCCCAGCCAGTTTTCTTTATTCATTAATGGTAATCACAGCATACAGAGGGTAATCCCACATTATTTAATGCTTTCTCTCAGAATGAAATGAAGGCCCCCCACAACCTCAACAGATGACCAAGAAGGCTCTGCACAACTTCCACAGATAACTGAGAAGACCCCACACAGCCTCCACAGGTGACTGAAAAGGACCCTCACAGCCTTCACTGTGTCTCTCTTGTGTTCCACTGGTGACTGATAAAATTTCTAGCACTTTCCATGGGTGGCTCAGAAGGTTCCTCCCACCCTCCATGGATGACTGAGAGTACCCCTTTTCTCCTTCACAGATAACTGAGAAGGTACCTGTGGTAGTTTGAATGTAATTGGCCCCCATACGCTCATAGGGAGTGGCACTATTAGGAGATGTGGCTTATGGCCTTGCTGGAGGTTCTGTGTCTCTGGGGAGTGGCTATAAGGTTTTCCATGCTCAGGACACCCCAATGTCTCAGTTCTGGATTTAGAGTTAAGGATAGAAGGAAGTGTAATTACCTGGTGTGAGTGAGAAGGAAACACGGAACCTGCAACAAACCCGCTTAGGAGTTTATTAGAGGGGGCGTGTACAGGCCTTGGGAATCGGTGAACAGAAAGAGAGAAAGATGGCATGTCCAACTTTTTAAAAGGTGCCTAGTGCATGCGCACAGGGGGTTGGCATGACTACATCATATGCAGATGTCGGGCGCACACATGCACGCAAGGGCTTAGCTGAGTCATAGTGGGTGTAACCATGCAAGCGTGCACATGGGTCACGTGGGGTCCTTTAACATTCAGGCACTTCTGCCTGAGGGCTTGTCTGCATGTGCATGGCTCTAGAACCCAGAAGTATAAGCCTTATGTGGCTGTAATCATTACATTCCACCCTTTTGTTTATTATTAAAATTTGGGGAGTTTAAGGTCTTTTAATGGGTGGGAATGGGGCGTCATAAGGTCTCTCATGACTGCTTCATGCTGATTTTGTGGACACTGTTGCTGATTTTGTGGGTATCACAGAGTTGAGATGCTTGACCACGTCCTGGGGTGACTGATTACTTTTGTGTTGTTTTTTTTTTTATGGGCTCTGTGGAACTGGCTGGCTGGCAGCTTAAACCTTGCAAGATGCAGGAAAGGCAGAAAATTATGTCTGGAAAAAATTTTAGAACCCAGTGATTAAGGGAGGAGAGTCCCAAGATGGAAGATAGAGGGGGGTTCTTTTAGGGGGGCGAAGGAGGGAATTTCCCAGGGGTTCCGGAAACCAGGAATGATAAGGGAAGAATTAAATAATACTTATTCTGGGCAAGTCTGGCCCATTCAGGTAGGTCCATTTGACTTCCTGGAGCTTATGAAAAAAATCCTTGATAAGAAATAAATTTCAGACATATTAAAAGCTTATGATTATGATGATATAGTGTTGGAATTCTGAAGTACGAATGTAACACCGGGGGAGAAGGCGTGGAATTGGGAAATGATTATGCCACCGAGAGAGGGACTTGAAGAGCTTCGTGCCACCATGGCGAATAAGCAAGGGATTCAAGCAGGGACTAGGGAGAGCTGCAGCAGCACCTGTAGGAGGTTCCAAGGTCGTGGGTCTTGCTAGGATACTAGCAGCTCAAAGCACCAGAAAGAATCCATTAACAGACGTAAACACTGGGGCAGAGCCTTGGGCGTGAGTGCGAGAGATGATCCATCTTCTTGGAACTTAAGGATTTCAGAACACTGAGGTGGAGGAGGATAGTCACAAAGATGAGGCTGGAGAGGCAGAGCTGCTGGGATGTTGATCAAGCCACACCCAAGATAAGAGCTAAAGGGGTGGGTGGGCACATGAGTTGGATCCGGTAACAATGTTTCCTCATTATAAGATTCCCTGATTCCTGAGAAAGAAGCCACTGAGTCTGAGCTTTTCCTCTCTTGGCTGAGATGTCTCACAGAGTGGTGGTCATAGGTGAGACAGCCCGGACAATGACAACAGAGGACCGGCAGAGAACCCTATCCAGCCCTGAGAGATAGTCAGATATGCTCTTCTTCCACCGTCCCACGCTGACCCCTTCCTCCTGAGGACAGTACCCCTGAAGTGTGACCGTGTCCTTCCCCCTTCTCCACTTCTTCTCATTCATCTTACTACAGTTCTTCTTGAACCACATCCAAACTCACGCACCAGGAGCCAGAGAGTGTGACAAGTCTCTCTGTCCCCTCTCTAGACTTCTGAACTTCTGCCAGACCCATGTCCCCTTCCTCTAGAAGTCAGAGCTTGCAACATGCCCCTCTGCTTTTTCCCTAGGACCCAGGTACTATATATGCATAGTCCCTCTGTTCCTCCCCTAGAAACTGACATTATATATATCATGGCTTGTTCATTCCCCAGGAGACAGAACAATAAGCCCCCCCCTCCACTCTGGGAACCAGAACCTGTAACAAGATCCCCCTTCCTTCCCCAGTATGTGGAGTCTTTAACAAGCCCCCTTGTTCACTCTTCAGGAGCCTACACAAAGCCCCCGCCCTCCTCAGTAGCTAGAATTTGTAACAAGCCCCCTCCTCATCCCAGGAGCTAGAGCCTATACCAAGTCTCCTGCGCCCTCCCTATCAACCCCACCCGTCCACTTCTCATTGAGAAGCTTCCGTACTGTAGTGTGCTCTTTGCATTGCAGTGAACCCATCCCTGTCTTTGATGACAGACATCATTCTTGGTGGTTAAAGCTGTAGTCACCTGATTTTAGTGGCATAGTGTAGTAATATGGGCGGCAGCAGGGTTGCGTCCCCAAACACCCCAGCCGTTTGCCCTGCCCGGCTAGCTTATGCCCCGAAATAATTACGCGGACACTGTATTCTTTTAAACACTGCTCTGGCCCATTTCTAATAATCTATGTAGCGCCCCTAGGTGCGCTTACCGGGAAGATTCTAGCTTAAGTCCATCCTGGGTCGGAGCTGGGGCATGGTGTGCTGGGGCATGGTGTGCGTCTTCCCTGGAGCAGGTAGCATGGCGTCTCTCCTGCGTCTGCTCCGGAGAGCAGAGCTGCGGAGTCTGACCTCACTTCCTCTTCCTCCCGGCATTCTGTTCTGTTTACTCCACCCACCTAAGGGTGGGCCTATCCAATGGGCCTAGCAGTTTCTTTATTGCTTAACCAAGGAAATCAACAGATTGATATATGACACTCCCCCATCACTTCCCCTTTTTCTGTTTAAACAAAAAAAGGAAGGCTTTAACCTTAACATAGCAAAATTACATATAACAAAACAGTTATCAAGTAAAAGTTACATCAGAAACATTTATACATATAACAAAATTGACCTTGAATCTCTATAAATAAAGCAAAATCTATACTAATGCAAATTATTCATACCTATATCATATCCCCCTTTAAATGTAAAAGAACATTTATAAACTATATTTGGGAACATGGGCGCAGTTTTTTCTCTCCAAACTGCTTCCTGCTGAATGGGGGCGTCGTTAATGATTTTAGGGTGTAACCTGTGTGCCAGGTTTATCTCAGTTGGCAGTTGAGCAAGGCAATTTTCTGAAGATGTTCACAGCAACCCTTCAGGAGGACGTGGTCCATCATACCAAATCGGAATAGAAGAAATCCATAGAGTCTCATCCTCTGTGAAAACAAAAGAAGAATCTCTTTTCCAAAGTATCATATCCTTAGATCCAAATTCTGAAATCATACCCTCATGATATCCGTTCTGGTTCCACTTGGCAGCCCATATAATGAAATGTCTCTCTGTACTTAGCTCCTTCACAGTCAAAAATTTTAAAGAAAACACAATGTACATAATCCAGACTCTCTGTGAATTTTCCATCTTTACGCGGCTTATATTTCTTTATTTCTTTTAATCTCTTAACTATCTGTACTCTGTCTCTTTAAAGACTTTACCTTTTTTTTTAAACATTAACTTTATTCTCTATATTCTTTTTCTTCTCTCTCCCAAGCCTACGTATATTCATCCAACAGTGTGACTCATTTAGTGGTCTGAATCTGTCCTATTGTGAATCTTCAATTTTTTTACTATCCAGGAGCACTTTGATTTGTGCCTTTAAATCACTAGGCGCTTAAGAATCTAAGCTGTGACATTCCTAGGTTAACTTTTTGCTTTTTGAGCGTATATCTTTGACCTGGAATAACCCTGTAGACCAGGCTGTCTTTGAACTCTCAGAGATCCACCTGTCTCTGCCTCCCAGGCATTGGGATTAAAGGTGTTTGCTACTACACCTTGAACTCACAAGAGATCTGTTGTCTCTGCCTTCTAGGCACTGGGATTAAAGGCGTGTGCTACCACACCTTGAAGTCACAGAGGTCTATCTCCCTCTGCCTCCCAAGTGTTGGGATTAAAGGTGTGTACTAAGACACACAACAACTCTCTTATTTTGTTTTTTGCTTTAAGAACTTCAACTTTTAGCTTGCATATATTTTTAACATACAGTAAACCATTTAGAAATTTTCTTTGTCTTTGAATCTCTCTTTATTGTATATCTCTCTTTTTCTGACCACATGAGGCTTTAATTTACCAAGCAATATCAGTAGGACTAAAGGCGTGGCTTTGCCAGCTAGATCCAGTCCATTCCTTAGCTTTCCAGCCTCATGGCTGACGTACAGGCTGCAGCCATGTTTATAGCCACACCTGGCATTTCAAGGTCCCTGCCAGCCAACAAGCTACAACAGACAATACTCAAGTCCTCTCTCGGTAGCCGGCCCTCCTGCCTCAAACAGTCAGAGTTTGCCCTGGCAGGATGGCCCAGAAAGCCGGCATTTTAAAACAACACAGGTTTGTTCCTGCTGCTGAGTCAGGAAAATTTCAAAATGGAGGACGTACCATTTTGTGCTAGCTCTGGGGCCGCCAGGTAGGAGCGGCACTCAGCACTTCAGTTCTGAGACTGAGCATGCAGCACAGAAATTCTTTTCATCCAAGTAACATCCAAATCTGACACGCAGAGCACTGCGCAGTCTGAAAACACGTCCCTGTATGGCGGCAGGAATCCGCCATGCTCTTCCGCCTGCCTAAGCCTGATTCTGCCTTCTGCCTAGGAGCAGGCGGGGAGCTCTGAGTCATTGTCAAGGTCTCAGAGCACTCTCCTTCCGATCCCAAGCGGGAACACAAACATAAAGCCAGATTTTGCACTGGCGGCACAGCCCCGGGAAGCCACTCTTTGAAATGACACAGCGTTTTTTCTGCTGCTGTTGCCGAATCAGGAAATCTCTCTACAGCACGCCACCAACAAACAGCAAAAATCTGTGTTAAACTCTCTCTCCCTTATTTTTAAGCCTTCTCAGGTTTAAGTGGATTTAGTTAGCCCCACGTTGGGCGCCATTTGTAGTAATATGGGCGGCAGCAGGGTTGCGTCCCCAAACACCCCAGCCGTTTGCCCTGCCCGGCTAGCTTATGCCCCGAAATAATTACGCGGACACTGTATTCTTTTAAACACTGCTCTGGCCCATTTCTAATAATCTATGTAGCGCCCCTAGGTGCGCTTACCGGGAAGATTCTAGCTTAAGTCCATCCTGGGTCGGAGCTGGGGCATGGTGTGCTGGGGCATGGTGTGCGTCTTCCCTGGAGCAGGTAGCATGGCGTCTCTCCTGCGTCTGCTCCGGAGAGCAGAGCTGCGGAGTCTGACCTCACTTCCTCTTCCTCCCGGCATTCTGTTCTGTTTACTCCACCCACCTAAGGGTGGGCCTATCCAATGGGCCTAGCAGTTTCTTTATTGCTTAACCAAGGAAATCAACAGATTGATATATGACACTCCCCCATCAGCATAGGGATATTCACCTAAATAATTCACAGAAGTGTAGAAAGTAGGTCAAACCTCTGTGCCCAGTGGATGTGAGTATATGGGGAAGGAGGAAAAGAAAAGAGCTTTTGTACTGCGGCCCTCCTATGCATGGATTCTGGTGACAAAGGCCAACACACTAATACAGGTCTGCCCTGCTCAACCCACTGACCACTGTCTCTTGTCTTTCTCCTTACCCAGCCTTCAGCTGTTGAAAGCCCTCGGATTGTTAGTGGTCATTGACCCCCTGTGTCAGCCACACATGTTGGTATATTACACTATCTGTACAACATTCTGCTTCCAAGACCCAGAAGGACCTTGCACTCAGCTCCTGGAAGGCCAATCCCCAAAGCATTGTCCCCATGCCCAATATCAGTGACAAGTTCACTCGTCAGGGATCAATCTGTTCTCTTTCATCTCCCACCTGGTCAGTGATAAGTTCTACTACTACTCTGACTACTTCTACTACTACTATTACTACTACCATTACTAACTACTACTGTTAACTACTACTACTTACTACTGGACTGCTAACTACTGCTACTACTAGCACCACTGCTAACTACTATTATTAACCATTAATACTACCACTACCACCACCACTACTACTACCACCGCCACTGCTAACTACTACCACTGTTAACTACTATTAGCCACTACTACTACCACCGCCACTGCTAACTACTACCACTGTTAACTACTACTATTAGCCACTACTACTACCACCGCCACTGCTAACTACTACCACTGTTAACTACTACTATTAGCCACTACTACTACCACTGCCACTGCTAACTACTACTACTACAACGACTATTACTACTACTCTTCTAAGTAATCAGAATCAAACCAACTTCTAGTGCTTTACTGTCGCACCCAAAGATCCTCACACCCCCTCAACTCTCATCAGAGAGGCTTCCCCTGACAATAGATGACAGTTAGCGCAGAGACCAGACCGTCTAACTAGTCAGTGTACAGAGTATAAGAGATTGCAGCGTGCTCAGCCCTAGGTGGACCCTCTGTCCTCCCACAGCTTAGGGGGCATCCTGAAAGAGGGGAGGAAAGACTGGAAGAACCAGAGGTGGTGCCGCAAAAACGGTGCTTCCCAGACACAGCCGGGCATCTGCACATGGGACCTCACAGAACCTGTGACAGCATGCACAGGACCTGTGGACGTCAAGACAGACACAATCCTCAAGTGGAGAGGGGAGATGGAGATCAGCTCCCACTCCCAGCCAAGGAGCTGCTGGCAGTCGGTCTCTGCTAGAGAAGGGGAATCGGTTTTCTTAAGGAGGTTGCCCCTGCAGGTCCACATGCTCCAGCGGACGGCTCTTCTCAAGAGTACGTAGGCAGGATGATCTGGACTTGATCTGTTCAAAATAACAGATTTCAAATTGGGCATGTAGGTGAGGGAAGTGGATTTGTAAGGAGCTGAGGAAAGGCTGGTGAATCTGATCAAAATCATTGTGTTAAATTTTCAAAAGATTAATAAAATATTGTTTTAAAAACCTACACCCATGAGTATGTGAGCAACCCCAATTAAGCTTAGCATGTTAAAAAATAGGAGGGCATGATAAGAAGAAGGGTTCCAGAGGCAGTTCGAGGAATAAGGGGAACTAGGGGGGTGAATAAATATGAGCAAAATGCAGAATGCACATAAATCGTTAAAGAATAAAATAATTTATTTTAAAATAAAAACTAGATCTGCCTATCTTTATTGATATATTGTTTCTTTGCTAAGCAGCTACATTGCTGTGAAGACGGTAGCTGAAAGCTGACACTGATCACTTCTCCCAGATTTAATACTCATAGGAGGAGGAACTGTGTCAGGCAGGACGTTTAGCTGCGTGTTTATCTCTGAAACTGTTACTCCACTAGAGGGCTCTGTAACTAAGAGAAAAGGCCCAAACTCAAGCATTTGAAATGACTTCAACTATAAATCATTTTAGCAATTGCATTATTTTGGTAATTTTCCTTCACTTAAAATAACATTTACAGACCTGAGAATTAGTATAATTAATATTTTCAAACCTTTCTTTTCCTGAGCGACAGTTCTGGGACATGCTTATGCTGCAGGTATTTCTGGCTCTTTTTCTGTGGTTTGGAATCACAGTTGGTACTGCAGACAGGGGCGTCTTATTTCTGAACATTTAATTCCATGATGAGACATTGCCCTAACTGATAGTTCTGCATTCGGCTCTGTACTAATTCAACACTACTTCTCAGTCCCTTGGGAAGCACCGTGGGGTCACAGCACAAACAGATTTAGATTATTGAATCTATTCACTTGAATAAATTCTACTGCTTGTGACAATATTTACTTCTTGGCTAATGGTCTAACTTTAATGTCAAGGGGAAAGTTTTTAAACAAAAGTAGTACACCCTGATGTATACTTCCGCATCTGATACCATTAGGACTTCATAACCCACAGAGAGCAGGAGACAGACCCGGGATTCTCCATTGCTATAATGCACTATCCACTATTTGTGTGCCCCACACAAAGCCAGGAGACATGGAAAGACATCAGGGAAGCACAGCAAGTCATGTGGCAAACGCTGCTTAAGAAAGGGAGCTGATGGGGGCTTGGGAGACAGAGAATTCAAAGCAAGACGTGTCCGCATTTTCAACAAATGGGAGGGAATGTGAGTAAGAAAGTTAGAAGATATGGTGGTATAGCTGGTGGAAAATACCACCATAAAATGCTAGAACACAGGTAAGATGTGGCACAGATGAAAACATGAGATCCCAATGCATTGGAGTTGAAATATAATATTATAACTAGATAAATGAAAAATAGGAGATAGAATGTAGGAGGTCAGGAGGGCAGAGTAAATGAGGGAATATGTGGAGGTATAATTATACTAAAGAAAGTCATATGGAAATCTACTACTTTAGAAGCTTCCCAAAATTTGTGCATATATAAGAGAAATTTTATTGGAATTACTGTGTAATGGGGAAAGAATGCCCCAACTAGGCATCATATGCTTCCAAGTAACCCTTACCCAGGCATGGGTTAATTTTTTTTTTTGAGTCATTGGTCCAGGGGTCCCATAAACCACATGGAAGTACTACCGTCTATTGCTGATGCTATTGACTCCCCTTCACAGCTTTATGGTAAGAACCTATTGCTGAAGATATCACATATTATACAATCAAATATGGAACAATCAAGATGGCATGCAAACAGAGGTTTTGCCTCTACTAATTGGCATTCATCCTGGAAGGATGAGAATATTAATCATGAATTTTACCAAGCTACAAACCCTGAGAGTCACAATAGGAACTGCCTTCCATATATATATATATCCACATTTTAAAATCAGATTTAAGGCCTACTCCATGAGATGGAACCCATACCCGACACTGTTAATGAGACCAAGAACCTAAGACTCGATAGTCATGAGCCCTAGGAGAAACCCTGCTATTATTCTGCAAAATAAACACAGCAATAAATTGACTTCTAATGACATGCTGCTGTATTCATAGACTACGCAGCACTCCTCAGAGAAGCTGCTTGCAGTGGATGATGCACAGAGATCCACAATTGGATGATGTGGGAGACTTTGAAAAGCTGGGCCTTAAGTAGGATGTCCTCATCACATTCCTCCCCTCAAGGCTCAGGGCTCTGTAACTCCTGATCTCAGTGATGGTTCTCCAACTATAACACCTGCACCTGTGTTACTCTTGGTACAGTTCACACGCTACTGTGCCATTTGTAAGCCGGGCAAGAGCCTGGGGATTGAAAGAACACACAAGAGACCTGGTCATTCGAAAGGAGATCAGCCGAATGCTGTTTATTAGGAAAATTCTTATATACCTAGCTGCTGCACAGTGGAATATCCCCCAGACAGGTGTGAAATTACCACGCCCAAGATGGAATTAACAATACCCTATAGCTAATCACCAGGCAGGGCAGAGGGAGCACAGGAACAAACGGGATGCTTTAGCTGGCTGGCCAGAAACTGTCTTCAAGATGAACCCCAGGAGCAGGGGTAGATCCGGGCCCTACAGGCTTTGTGCAGAAAATATAAGAGTAAGAGGTGTGGATGACTCCAATAAAATAGTATTTTCTAGACACAACAGAACTGGAGCATATATGAATCCACGGAAACTGTACTAGCATGCAAGACTTGTACAAGTTCAAGACAGACTACCATGGAGAAGGGGAAGTGGGCACAATGTCCTACCCCTAACCAAGAAGCTATTTGTAATTAATACCTGTTGTGTGAGGAAAAATCAGTTTTTTCCAATGGAGCTACTCTGAGAATATCAACCACACTCCAGGGTGGGCCTCATGAACAGAAGTAGTGGCCAACACAAAACAGATTTCGTGTTTTTTGTATGTATGCTTTTTTAATTTTGTTATGATTTGGCAGGTTTTTTAAGATAGAGAAAGAGCGAAGGGGGGAATGAATGGGTAGTCGATACGTGGTAGCATAGTATTTAGGATGAGAAAGGAGATGATCAAGGTATATATATTTTTTTGGTAAATTTTATTTGGAAATAAATTTTAAAAAATAACAAGCAAAAAAGAAAATTAGACCAAAGCTTTGACTGGATAATTCTCGGAAAAGATGCACAGACACATTAAATGCTATTAGAAGAAGCCCACATCTTTCATCTTTAGGGATGTGCAAATTAGAACCGCACTGACATGCTCCTTGGTACCCACTAGGAAAACTACCATCAATGAGCTAAAAATTGCATGTGTTGGTGAGAAGGTGGAGAAACTGGAGACTTCTCACGATGCTTGATGGATAGGCAAAACATCAGAGCATCTTTGAAAAGCAGTCAGTTCCTCAAAAGATTAGCTTTTTCCTTTCTTAGTACCAGGAATTGAGCCTGGATTGTGGAGTGTGATAGACAAAGGGGCAACGACTGAGCTGCAGCCCAGGGATCCTTTATGGCTCTTTCTCCATCTTCCTCTTGCCCCCTTCACGCCTTCCACTCCTTCTTTCCTCCCCTTCCTCTTTCTTCTCCCTCCTCTCTTTCTCTTTTCCCTTCCCTCCTCTTTCTCCCTCCTTTCCTTTACTCCCCTCTTCCCCCCTTCTTCCTTCTACCCCTATGATACAACTTCAACAGTTGCTCCAATAACTGACAGCTGGGACCCCAAAGTGACTTCCCAAGGGAGAACGCTGAAATCCTGCTGAATTAAAACCCTCCGGCTATGGAGCACCTTCATGATGAATAGGATATTCCATGTGAAGAGGACACCAGCCCAGGGACAGCACAGGTGACCGCCCATTTCTAAGAGGACCACCATTCTCCTGTATATGCAACTCAGGCTGTGACTTGGGGGAGAATCTCCTAGGTAGGCACAATGCAGTCAAATCATCACACAGTATGTGAGGGGTCCTCCTTCATCATGGACTCCGGGAGACTCATGGATGCTGGAGCCCATGGGTCTACACTCAGGTCTAATTCTTGCTGTATGGAGCTCACAGCATGGGAATTTAGGCAGGTCATATCATATGTTAGCGTTAAAGTCAGAACGTGTTATCATTTTGTGTCCCCTTTCACGCTTTCATTTAAAGTTAGAGATAACATGTCATGTGGGTCTGGGCCCAGAAGCAGAGGGTGAGTTGCACTGGTTTCTTGGGTCTTGAATCTGTATGCATGTTTATTTGGTTGCTGTATGTCTTTAGTCTCAGCTTATTGGAACCTTTATGATCTTGTCAGGAAAGTACTGAAAACATTCCTGTCTTGCTGTGGATTAAATGGAATTATGTTTGCAAGCCATGTTTCTATAGGTATGTGTAAATTTAGAATGGCCAGGTGGATCTTCATGGCCAGTCCCGCCCCTCTGCATTCAGTTCTACATGGCTGAGCACCTACAGGTCAGGTACTGGTCTCTCTTCTCTGGGTCTTTAGACCTGTCTTCTACTTCAGAGCCCTTGGATTCCTCTCCACTTCCCGTGACAAGTCTGCGGCCCTGTGCATTTCGAACATCTGTCTGCTATATGCGATCTGAGGGTTCTCAGAAGAACGTCAAGTCCTTCTGAGTCTCCTATGCCTGTCAACCAAACTCTTCTTGGACACCATTCATGCACGTGGGCACACTAGTCATTAGAATTGTTTCCTGGATATTTCTACTTTCCTTACTCAATTCATGATGTCTGCTACTCAGTACTATTAAATGCTGTCATTCCGTCCTTTGGGTTAAAAGCCAGTTTAGACACGCCCACATCCCACAGAGGCTCAAGCGTTTCCAACATGCCAGGAACTTTGAAGAAGCTTACAGAGATGGCCTCTCCTCCTCTAAATGGCGGGTACAATAACTGTCATATGTCTCAGAGAACTATGACTTCCGAGATGCTAAGGTCTTGCCTAAGTGACTCCTGGATGCCAAGACCAGCCATCCTGTCACCCAATTCCTAACTCATCTGGCCTTCTTAGGATGTGGGAGGGTGACCAGACAGTGCAATGCTTCCGGTGCTGAGGGTGACCTTTAGTTACAGAAAGCATGCTTCTCCTAAATTCAGCAGTCATTCTACAGTCTGGGTCAAAAGCAATGAAAATGCTTTTTGACACACTGGATGCTTCTGACCTTCAAGTAATAAGGTGGCCAGCACTTGATGTCATCTGTCTTCCGCACCCTTCTGTAGATCACCGGCTCTTCTGTCATCACACAAGTCCCCCCCGCCCGTGTTGTTGCATGGCAGCTGTGACAGATCCTTAGTGAGCCCCTTGGTTTTCCTAGGAGGCAATTAACCCCTTCATGGGCCTACTTTGGAGGCACTCCACAATCTGCCAACACAGACATAGATGTGCACAGTTTTGCCCCACGGCATTTAAGCATTTTCTTTATAAGTCCAAGTGTGGAGCATGGTCTTGTTCCAGTAACTACGTGAGTCTAAAATCTTAGGTCAATGTAAAGTGGTGTCACCGCCCTTGTCTCTCCTCCCTGGGCATTGTGGGGATCATACTACCCTCCTACCAATGTCGGCCCAGATCTCTTTTCTGCTCAATGAAGTTTGACAATTTGTGACAGGACAGAAAGGAAATTCATTATATTTGGTAATAGAAAACCTATTTCTCATTTTTCACAAACCAAGCAGCTGCAATGAAATTGCCTAAGCTGCTGTATCACAATTCTCCACCTTCGTGGTCCTTAAGGTCACCTGCAAGGGTCTTCAATTTCCTTACATTCTCAGCCTGGCATCTGGTAATTTTCAGTATCAGAAAAACATACAGGAGCTATATATTTTTTCCTCAGAAGAAATATTCCTGATTTGAGAAGAAATAAATCTGTCACAGGAAAATATTAAAAATAAAAGCCATGACTGTAATAATCGCATTGATGTCACGGTCAATTCTACTTATCCAGTCTGTGGCGGGAAACTCCCCTGCTCCCCCCGGATGGACTGTCAATGTAAGAGAAATGGAATTTTTATTTCAATAACCACGGTGGTTTAAGGGTAATTTATGTATAAGGAAGCACAACAACCCCAGGAATCAAATTTCCTTAAAATATTATTTTGCATTCAGTCTGTTCTGAGGGTTAGTGGAGCTGATGGATCAAGAGAGAGGAACAAGCATACAAGCTCCTCAGCCATCAGTCAGCACACAATACCCACACACCGCTGCCAAGGGAAGCTTCACAGTTTGTGAAGGCACCACCAAACGAGAATTCTTTGAATGAAATAATCTTCAGCATCTTACTAGAGAAGATAGAACAAAAACTAACCTCACTGGAGCCCCGCCCACTGTCTCTACCTCCTGTCTCGGCAACACCATATGCCAAAAAGTTGACTTTTATAAATATGAATCTTCCCTGAACAGAAAGAAGAAATTCTCAGAAGTGAAAGCAAACAGTTTTTATGCATAGTCTAAGATAATAAGTCACTCTGGCTAGCTCTGCACATATTAAACAGTTTTTATGCATAGTCTAAGATAATAAGTCACTCTGGCTAGCTCTGCACATATTCAGGATTAAAAGTGGTGGAAGAAGAAAGTGCAAAAGCCTAGGTCAAGGCTCACCACCTTTCCGGAAGCAGTTTCTCTCTGTCACATCCAGCACCTGAGATGCTCCGACTGCATTTTGGTGTTAAGTGTATCGTGCGTTGGTAACCACATCTTGTGTTTGTTCCCATCCTGATACACCTTAATGCAGCTCAATGCATGGTTTCTCATGCGCAACATTTTCCTTTTGCAACAGCAACAATTTCCCCTAGCAAATATCATCACTCAGTTACTGAAGAGTAGTAACTATTTCAGCATCAAATATCCAACCTGGAAGTACTCAGCAATTATGTTATTTCTTGAGATGGTTAAATTTGATTAACAACTTGACTAGATTGAGAATTGCTGTGTAAGATTAAACATACCTTCGGATATGTCTGTGCTTGGAGTGGGGCTATGGCTGTGACTGACACTGACTGGATGTGTCCGTCCCTTTGGAGCTAGTCTGTGGGAAAAGGGGGAAAGCTTTCAGAATAAAGAAATCCCAGGATGCTGCTGTAAGCAGAGTGTAATGGGGAGCTGATGGGTGTGAAGACCAGAATGCTAATGGGAATCGAATGGCCGTCTCATCTGGGTCCTGATACTGTGAATGAGGCTGAATTAGAAAGAAGCAAACAAGATCATCTGGTGGAGGAAATTTTAAGCAAGAATAGAATCTGGTTTTTGGCACAGTTTCTGTTTTCTGCTTTTAGCAAAATTTATGGTGAGAATCAGAAGAAAAAGTTAGCACACAAAAGTTTGAAAGATGCACAAAGTGTGGCTTGGCCAGAGAACTGGCAAGTAGAAGCTTTTGGATAAGAGATGGTGTTGTTAAGAGATTAGCATGACAAATGAGAAGCCAAAAGCTTTGCACTGAGACTGGGGAAGGATGCCTTGCTGGTACTCAAGGAATTGACTGGACTTTACCAGCACTAGAGGTTGTTAATCTGTATCATCCTTTGAAAGACTTTGTTTGTTTGTTTGTTTGTTTTGAGAAGAGAGGAAGACTTCAGGCAGTCCCAGAGGAACCCAAGGTTGCACTTCCCTTGGTGCAGCCACACAGGCATTCAGAGATTAATGTAGTTCAAGTTGGGGGCAGATCATGCAATCAGCCACCTGATGCTGGTTTTGCAGTTTTGCAGCTATGCAGAATGCAAAAGTTTAATATATTTGCCTTGAATGCTTCCACACAGATTCCCAAGGAAAGCCTAGGAGGCCAGCCAACATGAGGAAGGTCCCTGTAGAAAGCTCAGGAAGCAGTCATGTGCGAAGCTGTGTTGGTGAAGCTTAAGCTGTGATGTAGACTTCAAGGTGTTGGAGATGCCAGGAATGAAGAATATCTGGCAAAGGAATCCACGGGCTATGAGTGGAGCCCAGTAGAGAGGCCATGCAGGTCGCAAATAGCAAGGCCAAGACTACCTGAGCCCCTGAGACTTGCCTGGTGACACTGTGTATCCCAAATCTACTTCTGGAGCTGTGGGAGTTAAACTGATTCATTGAGAAGAGCTGAGTCTCAGAGAAGACTTTACTTGGGCTTTTGAACAATATGGGAACTGGTAGAGACTCACAAAGATGGGCTGATTATGTTTAGGATTACGAGATGGTCACAAGCTTTCTGGGAAGACAAAGGAGGATTGTGACAGTTTGAGAAAATACATTTGGGTGACAGACTGACTAGAGTTGGCCCTGAGTGTATTTTGAGAGAGGTTAGATTATGAGGATGCTGACTTAATTAGTGGCTTAATACCTTGTTGGATTCATAATCTGATCACGTTTTAAAAGGTAAATGTCAGAGGTGGGGCCTACTTGGTAGAAGTAGTCCCTGGGAATGTGTCCTTGAAAGATACATCTTGCTTTGTGCCCTTACAACACTCCCTGGAAAAGCTTTGCTCTTCTTTTTTATTCTTTAGCAATTTCACACATGTATATACCACATGCTGGGCATTCTCACGCTCCTCACTCTCCCTTAAGGTGTGTTAAGTTGGGAGCATTGATCCCAGCCCCTTGCATCTATCCCAGCCCCTCACATCTATCCCAGCCTCCAGCCCTGAGAGTTGTATTGGTCTGGACTCCAAATCCCAGCATGCCAGGCCCCACAGAGTATTTAAGTGAACTCCCAAAAGAGGATCACCTGGTCTCTTTTCCTTCCTCCTGGTGGTAGCTTCCGTGGCCTCTGGGTTCCCCCTTGGGACCACCCGAGAGAACAGGACTCCCATTAAACCTGGATATTTTTTAATTTGGCTTGTTGTGATTTGGCTTGATTGGGAATTTGCATCGGCAGAGAGCTCATGTTAGGAAAAATTCCTAACATTGTGCACTTTATCTGCTGCTATAACGTTCTGCCTAAGTTCCTGGAGCCAGCACCTATGGAGCAAACCGCTGGAAACCATGAGCCAAATTAAAGCAAGACATTTCCTCACATACTTCCGTCACACCTATGCAAAACTAACCTGTTCTAAGAAAAGGAAACTTAAGGGAAGGGGAAGAGGTTTGGCCAGATCCTAGGTCCTAGGTGAATCTAAGCCATGGGTGTGTGATTTTAATCTCTGAGGAGGACTCAAGAAACAACACCTGGCAGAGCTATAGCAGGGGAGCATTTAAAGAAAGAAACTTCACCAAACCTCATAAGAACAGTGGTTACTCGCAGGACTAAGAATTTCAGCTTGTGGAAAGGCTGAACGAAATACTAATGTGTGAAGGAACCTGCTCCTTGGCCCTGAGCATGTTCTGCTCGAAGCAAAGATCTCGTCTCCACTACCTCAAGGCGGGGATACGGTCCTAACATCTACCATGTTCTGATACTGTTAGAATGTGATTTCACTTGTCCATATTTTTTTTTATCAATTTTGAATATGAAAATTATTTGATCATCCTAATTTTGGTTTATAATAATTTGCTCTTATAACATTTGAAAGATGAAATATTTTATGTTTAAAATGAATTATAAATTAATATTGTATTTCCTCTAATACTAAAGTACACAAGGTATGCAAATTATACTGAAAGGAATTATTTTTCCATTCAATTTTCTACAATAAGCCATAGTGAATACTTGAACATTAAAAGACTATAAACACTATTTTTTCAATGAGACTATAAACTAAGTGACATAAACTAAGTATGGAATGTATCAGAAATGGATGTTCAGACGTAGAGCAATGAGTCAAAATTTGGGATGGCTCGAGGGCCAGCAGTCTGTGCTGCTTGGAAGGGTGATGTAGCTTCCTTTGTCCAGTGGATGGTACTCTTGAGGAAGCTCACTGGTCACCCTGTGCCTGCCAGAGCGAGGACAAAACAGTTGCAGGTGTGCTGGCACCCGGGAGGCCAATGGGAAGCTCAGTGTGTGATTGGGAAGGGGGCATGCTCGCACCGAGGTAGTAGCCCGCCTTAGCAAACCTAGGGAGGGCAGCACTTGCTTGGGCAACCAGCTCCAGCATTCCACAGATCGGTAAATAAGACCTGCCAAGCCCCTAGTGACAATGCCAAGTGCAAGGTACACCATAACACCTTTCCTTGGTGGTGTTTGTTTTGCTCACAACTGAACTGCTCTTGGAGAGGGCACTAAGAGCTGTTGCGAAGAAGCAAAAGCGCCAATCCTTTCCCAGGGAATCTCCATACATGCCCAGTACTCAGAAAAGCTTCCCCAGGTGCTCCAAAACCACACAAGAAGACGTACATTCTGAAAGGAAATTAGAAATAATTTTAGCAATTTTTTTAAAACTATGAATCCTGGATGATTTGTATCACTGAGGACACCTTTGTTCCAGGAAATATAATATCATAGAGTAAGACAGCACAATTTAATAGATTGTATTGAACTGCTCAAAGTTAACATATGTATTTTCTAACTAAATTGTATATAATAATTTTCTGATTTTTAAAGTTCAATCATGCATGGTCATCTTCAGGCTAATGCGTAATCCAAAAGGGTTTCTCCTACTTCTGTCAATCTGTGGATGCTTCTAAGTGGAGAATTCTAAGACCTAAATAAAAAAGCTATAAGGAAGAAGAATAATTTTAGCAAGAAAGGATCTAGGCTAAGGGGAGACTTCAGAGTCAAGGTCTTTCTCAGCCCAGATGCTGAGAAATGAGCCATGGATGCATTAAGATTGCCACCTGAAGACATCAAGTGTCCTTGTAAAATGTGCCACCTTCAGCAGGATGTGGCATTGAAAGAGTCCTGATGTGGGAGTGTCATATATCAATCTGTTGATTTCATTGGCTAAGTAATAAACAAACTGCTTGGGCTCATAGCTTAGAACATAGGTGGGTGGAGTAAACAGAACAGAATGCTGGGAGGAAGAGGAAGTGAGCTCAGAGACTCGACAGCTCTCCTCTCGGGGGCAGACGCCTCAGAGAGACACCATGCTCCCCCTCCCCGCTCCCAGGAAGATGCACGCCATGAAGCTCCCACCCAGGATGGACGTAGGCTAGAATCTTCCTGGCAAAACCGGTGCTCACAGATTATTAGAGATGGGTTGATCGGGATATCAGAGTTAGCCAGTAAGGGCTAGAGCTAAAGGGCCAAGCAGTGTTTAAATGAAACAATTTGTGTGTTGTTATTTCAGGGCATAAGCTAGCCAGGCAGCCGGGGTGCTGGGGACGCAGCCCCGCTGCCCTTATTACTACAGAGTCCACTCAGTCACATGCTTCCCTCTTTAAGTGCAAGGGCCTGAAGGTAAATTGTAGAACAGTAAAAGGGCAGTGACTACCTGAATTCATCTTTCTCAGTGGTTATTGTTATTGTGGTGTGTGTGTGTTTGCATGTGTGTGTGCACATGTGTGTGTGCGCATGTGTGTGTTTGCATGTGTGTGTGCGCATGTGTGTGTTTGCATGTGTGTGTGCGCATGTGTGTGTTTGCATGTGTGTGTGCGCATGTGTGTGTTTGCATGTGTGTGTGCGCATGTGTGTGTGTTTGCATGTGTGTGTTTGCATGTGTGTGTTTGCATGTGTGTGTGCACATGTGTGTGTGCACGTGCACAAGCACAGGCACACGCATGGCACAGTATGTATGTCGGGTCAGAAGATGACTTTCAGGAGCTGTGCTTTTCCTTCCATTGTGGGTCATGGAATCTGAGCTCAGACCATTAGTCTTGGACAGCAAGCACCTCTGTAGGCTGACCCATCTTGCCTGTTCCAGCTCGCTCACTTTTGATTCTCATAGTTTTTGTGTGTAACTGGGTTCCCTTAGCTCCTGTTGTTTAAATGCTCCTATGTATTTTTTTTTAATGTCCCCAGGGGAGAGAATGACCTCAAAAGCACACTGAAGACAACCAGTCCAGTCAAGCACACTACTTCCTTGGTTCCTTGGCACCGGAGACCCCAGCTAGCTACTCAGTACAGAAGGCAAGACCTTCAGAAGGGTCTCCAACAATCATTGCTATGAGTGGTCTTGGGAACACATGGGCCGTGATGATGCGAAAAAGAGGGAGACGAGAGTATTCACGAAGATGAGTGTCCCTCCGGGTAAGAGTGGGCTTGCTGAAATAAGCCACAGCTTTGTGCTGCCCAGTGGGTTTCCTGTGCTGTAGCAAAATCATCACAGAGTCCCATAAGCATAGGTTGGAATAAAGCACTTAATGCAACCCGCAACCTGTTTATTTTTAGCTCTTGTCCCTTAAATTTACTGGTGTGTTCATCAATTACGTGGTCGACAAGCTGTCCTGCAATTTCTTTGTCTAAGAATAATCACTGCACCTCTACTCCAGGGACTCAATCGATTTTCCTCTCTATAGTTTTAGCTTTCCTCTTTACATTCTGGCTATTGTGGCCATTTATTAAATCCAAGATCAAAACAGCGAACTGCCAGAGCTAAGGCAGACACCCGGGTTTATTTCCATAGATGTTTCTTGCATCTGTCTTTTCACCAGTGGGCATGTAACTCACCCCAGCCTGTCGTCAGGAGCTTTGTCCTTGCCAGCTCAGGGCCACAGTGGTCCCCAGTTCTCTTTGCCTTTGTCAATATTTTCCAACAACTCAGAAGTACTCACTTCTAAGATTCCCCGATGACCCTCTCCCTCTGAGGACAATTCTGCCTTCTTAAGGATTCTGTAGCATTTGCCTAAAAACTCCTGTTCTGTGGCTTTTCCCAGGGAGACCAAACAAACTCTTGTTCACCCCCAAATTGAGTACCAACAACAGACCAAAGTGGTGATTTCACGAGTCTAAGTCAGTGAATCAGTGAGTTTATTGGGGTTCCTTCAAGAAGCATGAGTATGGATACTTACAAGACTCTGAATGACTCAGAACAAAGGTAGCTGGATCAGTGTGCAGCCCACCCCAGAGTGGGTGATAGCCACTGAGGCTGCAGCCCTGGGGCTCCTTAGACAGCTAGCCCACTGCTCTGCTAGCAGCAGGATCACCATCCCTCTCTGCTTCTGTAACCTGGGGGAGGAGCTTTGGAGATCTAAGCTCCAGGAGCTCCTGGAGACCTTGTTCTGTTTACTCACCAAGTCTCAGAAGCCTTGATCTTTCCAGGAAGGCACTTTTCAATTTGGAGAGGCCCCCTTTCCCCATTTTCCCCATAACACTTACTTGCTCAGTTATAGGACACCACAGAGACGGGCTTCCTAGGGCTTGTGGGAAACTCTGCTCAGTGCTCACGAAACACACATACGCAGGGGATACTGATGATCCATGATGATCCATTCGCAGAGGTGGTCTGCGTTCTTTGGTATTGAAAACCCTACTAAGTGGTTTAGGCCATTGGGACTAGAAAAAGAGAAAACTCAGAGAAATTGTGCCCCCCCCCCCCCCCGTGCAGTCTTTGTAGAAGCCTGGATGTGTTCCTTTTCAGTTATCTACACAACTGAAATAGACTTGCGTGTGTACGTCACCCCCATGACTGCCATCTACTGGTTTATGTTTGTGTGTGATCCATCTCTGCTATCTGCCGGCCATCCACATCCTACCCATGTTGTTGACATAAAATAACAAGTCTAAAATAAAAAAAATGTTTTCTCTGAGCCAAAATGTGAACAACTGTGGTAACTGTGAAGCACAAAGTATCTTCAGACGCTGGAGTGAGGGCGTTTGCTCTCCTAGTTAGCTTCAGATGTCAATTTAACAGAGACCAGAACTGTCTGTAGGGGTTTTAGTTGGTGTGTCTGTGCTGGGACAGGGGATTTCCTTGGTCATAATGGCCTGGGATATGCAGTGATTTTTTTTTTTTGGATTGGTATAGGAAGGCCCATCCTACCATAATCATTGTAATCTCTGGGCCAATGATGCTTAGTTGTTTAGCAGTGCTGACTGAGGACAAGCTAGAAGGAGTGAGCCCACATGAAGCTTTCCTCCATGATTTCTGCTTCAGCTTCTACTTTGGTCTTGTTCTGACTTCTATGTGATCTGGGAATATGAGCCAAAAATTCTCTTTTTCCCCTTAATTTGATTTTGGTCACAGCGTGGCTTGGGGTAGCAAGCTAGTGGCATAGGAGAAGTAAGTCCTCTACTCAGGGTCCTCCAACCACAAATTGACCAGAATCCTCCATCCTTGGACAAATGCACAATCTTTCACCAATTCTCCGGCATGTTTTAGCCTTGTGATTGTGGCATAGACATAAACATATGTGATATGACAGTCAAAACTCCAGCAGCAAGGAAGACACTGAGTATGAATTGCCTACATGACATACATGTAGAAAATAGAAGTCCTTTTTCGTAATTATACTGTGGAGAAACTGAGCATCACCTACAAGCTGTCTAAACTCATTCAATTACAGGCAGATCAGAGACATAGATGTTTTAAGCTTGTCTTAGGGTTTTTATTGCTGAAAAGAGACACCATGACCACAGCAACTCTTATAAAGAAAGCATTTAATTATGATGGCTCGCTTACAGTTTCAGAGGTGCAGTCCATTATCATCGTGATGGGGAGCATGGCAGCATGCAGGCAGAGGTGGTGCAGGAGGAGTAGCTGAGACTTCTACATCTTAGAGACAACAAGAAGGAGACTATAACACTCAATGAAGCTTAAGCAAAAGACCTCAAAGCCTGCCTCCACAATGACACAGTGCCTCCAATATAAGGCCATACCCGCTTCAACAAAGCCACCCTCCCAATAGTGCCGCTTCCTTTGGAGGCCATTTTCTTTTAGACTACCACAAAGCTATAAACTATAACAGGAAAACAGATTTAAGAACTCAGTTGACCATTAAGCCATCTCCCCAGAAGCCAGGACCTTACCCACTGAGCCATTTCACCAGTTCCCAAACTTAGTTTTTGAGTTTATATTTCTGACTCAGGACAAAAACTCTGAGATCATAAGAGGAAAATGTTGAGAGATTTTGTACAATAGAAACATGCAAAAGTGTTTGTAACTTAGTAGAAACATTAGAGCAGAAGTAATAGATGTGGACAAAGTAGCTACAGGACAAACCAAAAACAAATGAGTGTTACAAAGCACTCTTAATTAACAGTAAAATAAAAGGCAATTCAAGAAAAAAAGTAAAAGTCACATGTTAGTGGGTGACTAATTACAAAGAATATTTTATAGCTTATTTATAGGGAAAGTTTTTATTAGAGAAAATAGGAGAACAATGACATAAATATTCTATTCATGAGTGTGAATGTTACTGTTTGTTTGCAAACCTGCTGTGAGCACAGAACACAGGGAAATTTGCATCCTGATAAATTGGGGTTTCATGTTAAGATGCATTTCAGAAAGCAATTGCCAGCTTCTATCAACATTTTAAGTTCCTGTCGTTTTCAACTCATCAACTTCAATTCTACATCTGTATTATACAAAACTATATGCATGCTTGAAAAATAGGTCAGGTGCAATTATATTCTTTGTGGTTCTCTTTTAATAAACAGAAATGATGTTTTTTGTAATCTATTTTGCAACAAGAGAAAAAGAGCTAAAGTTTATAAATGGGAAAGCAATAGAATATATAGTATGCTTGCTTCATGTAACAATATGTAGCCAGTGAACACAAGAGAAATACTTCTCAAAGTAACACCACAGTAATTCCTTGACATGTATTTTTGATGTGGGATTCCCCTCTGTATGCTATGACTATGTTTTATTACCACTGGTTACTAAAGAAGCTGTTTCAGGCAATGGCTTAGTAGAATAAAGCCAGGCAGGAAATCCAAACAGAGTTATAGAGAGAAAGTAGGTGGAATCAGAGAGATGCCACGTAGTTGCTGAAGGAGAAAGACTCCAGACGCCAGCCAGAAGCTAAAAGTAGGCTACATCCTCGTGGTAATATACATATTAACAGAAATAGGTGACTTTAAGATGTAAGAGTTAGTTAATAAGAAGCCCAAGCTAATAGACTGAAAGTGTTGTAATTAATATATGTGCTTATTTGGGTCTGAGCAGCTTGGAAACAACTGAGCAGTCCCCGCCTACATATTTTAAATAAAATTCAAGCAGGACTTTAAGGAGTAATATAAAACTAATTTAGTTGCTATGGTGCAGGCATAAATTTTGACAATTCTGTGCCTCTGAAAATTCAAAACAAATGAATTGCATCTGACACAAAGCTCGTTGCTCTGGAGATGCAAAGATGTAGGGTGCAGAGAGAGGGAATGCAGGATAGAAGCCCTTCAGCTCTGACATGCCTGTGCTCGGCAGTCATCTTGGCATCAAAAGAAACCCAGGCCCTAGGGACACAGCTCATAGGTGGAGATCTTGTCTCTGCTTTACTGTCCTCACTGTCCTGAAGGTCACCAGTGGTCCCTGTGACCCACCTGTCTCTCCACCCCTCAGTCCTGGAGTTACAGGCACTCACCAGTGGTCCCTGGGACCCACCTGTCTCTCCACCCCTCAGTCCTGGAGTTACAGGCACTCACCAGTGGTCCCTGGGACCCATCTGTCTCTCCACCCCTCAGTCCTGGAGTTACAGGCACTCATAGCCATGCCCAAAGTCTTATGCAGTTACTGGAAATTCTAACTCAATTTAGGCAGTAATGAGAGGACTTTCAAACTCTAAGATTTCTTAAAAACAGGATCTCTTACTCACTGAGGCAGCCAACAGGGAAGGATGAGGGTGTGAGGGACAGCCCAGAGGAGAAACTTCAGAGAGAGTCCCTGAATAAAGGAAAATACTTGGCGTTTGCATCCTTCAGGAGGTAGCAGGAAGTTGCACACTACATGATGTAGTCTGGGATAGCCTATGTGACAAGGGGCATGGGGGAGATTCAGGTACTGGGGACTGTGAAGTCCAAGCATTTTTCTTAACTTTCTGGGGGGAGGAGGGAGAGAGAGAGGGAAGGAAGAAAGAAAGAGGTAGTAGATGGGGTGTGATAATATATTTTTTCTTTTTCTTTTTTTTAAACTCTTGTGATCTTGACTACTAAGAGCACAGCCTCTTGCATGGTTGGTCTGTAATCTAACCACCAGGTTACCATCCAGGAGCCCAGGTGCTTGCTTCAGTGTAGAGCTCTGTGCTTCATAGCTTCAGCTTTCCAAGTCGGCATTCCGGGTCCCAGGAAGGTGAGTCCATCAGAAGCGAAAACAGACCACGCCTTGTGCTCCGTTATCTGCGTGCTGTTCTGTTTTCCAATCAAACCACCGTGGACACCTGTCCTCCCTGTGTCTTGTGTCAGGCTTTGCGTCCTGGAGCAACTGAGCCCACTTTAGACTCTCCCAGAGCGCAATCCAAAGGGAACGCGGCCATCACAGGATGCAGAGACTGAGACGGTGGCCAATCAGGATGTCGGTCTGACTATAGACATCTCAAGACTGGAAAGGTTAGAAAGTGGGGTCCGCCACGACTGTCACCAGGTTTAGCATTCAGTTGCTTCTCAGCACACTAGTAGCTTTGTCCTCCATGACTGAGTCAACCAACCAGAAAGGAGCCTGACTCACAAAGGCGATGCAGGGAGCCTCTGGCTCTAAATTCAAAGATCTTCGGGCTCAGGACTCCCTTGTGACAGGGGACTGGCCCCTTCTCACCCTCAGCTTGCCCAGGATCCAGCAGGCCCACTGTGCTAAGGTATAGTTTATAGTGAGGATTTGAGGGGTCCCCACAGACAATGGTCTTGTCCAGGGCTGATGGGACTCGTCTACACTGATGGACCTTTTGAGATGCTTTGACGGAAGACCCTCACTAGACTGAGACTCAGACCTACATCATCATGCTGAGCCGCACTGTCCCTGCTGGGAGGAATATACTTATCTAAAATTGTCTTCTGGAATAATCCGTCGCTACAGAGACCCACAGCAATTTCAAAGGAGAAAAGGTACCATTAGCACACAAAAGATAATCATTTGCAAAAATGACATTGTAATTTGAAATTGTTTTATTAACGCAGTGGGTTAGGAACTTATCAGACACAAGGCTTTTAATTGGTGATCAGATATTTTGAAAATACAACCAAATACTCTACAAGAAAGCACTTTAGCTTGCTCACTGTAAAAATAAAGCCCGCTTTGATTGCACAGGATAACAATTCATCTTTTAAAGGGAATAATAAGCAAATAATTTCCCAAGTGTTTAAAATAATAGGCGTCACATTTAGGAAGTGAATACCGATTCATATTTTCATATGCTAAATTTAAACATTGTCAGCAGGTATAATTTTACATGAATAGTGCGTTTTCTTTTAGTGTTTATCTATTAGGGACCTTTTCTCAAGATTGGATAATGTAGATTTTTGCAATAAAAGCGTTTCATGATGAGTGTGTTTGGGAGGGGGGTCGACTGTTCAGAAGATAGTGTGTCTGCCGCATAAGTATGAGGCCCGAGTTAGGATCTCCAGGACTGGTGTGAGTAAAGCCAGGTGTGAGTGTTCTCACCTGTAATTGTGGTCTTAGAGGTTGAGACTGGCCTCTAAGCTGGCTCAACAGCTTTGGAGAATTCTTTTGTCCTTGCATCCTGTCTTCCAGGGCAGTGGCAGGACTACAGACATGTATGCCATGCATGTGGCTTTACAAGGTACTAGGTTCAGAACTCGGGTTGTGAAGCCTGAGGGACAGTCACTACCCACTGAGCAATCTCGGTTCCCCCAATCCTCAAATATTAGCAGTGATTATGTACAGCATGCCATCCCGTTTGAGTGGATAAGCAGAAGCTCCTTTGAATAAACATGCTTAGGGGACAGTATGATTTCTTTACTCATCTGTCATTTATCAGGCAAAGAAATAGCAACAGCTAATGATTCACGTACGAAAAACACCGTTCAAGCTCATGTTTCAAAGACAACCCTCTGTTCTTGCTGAAACACACATTTCTGATCGAATGGTGCTCACCAGGCCTCAAGAAAGCCCCAGAAGGGCTACCTGGCTGTGATTTAACTCTTATTGGAGCCCAGCTGCACAGGGACCATGTCGTCAGAAAGCGCCAGGCTCCTGCTGCCAGCACTCACGTTTCTCTGACCCTTAAATGATCTGCTCTCTTGTTTGCTTTGTAGAGTCCTGCGAGGTTCCAATAGCATGGGTCCCACCTGTCCTGTGGCCAAGCTTCAAGAAAGCTGCTCCCCACTCTCTCCTTCTTGCATTCCCTCTCTTCTGAAGGGGGGGCCCATCCTGAAGGTTGAACTCCCACGCCATCTCACTTTCCATCTCTACTGACACCGTGCTTGGGATGGTGAAGGCCAGCTTGTCTCTAGTTCTGCGTTTGGAAGCACAGTGTGGCTCTAGCTTGGTTGTCACAGAGTCGCCCACCCCTGGGCCTCTCTTTTCTCTCAGGCTGACTAAGCCAAGCAGCCAAGTTGTCTTTAGTCGTCCTCGGGTCTCCACCACAGAGCTGAGAATGGCTTAGCATTGTTTTAGGGACAGTCGCTGCCATCTCAACTCAAATGGCTATTTATCGTTTACCCAAAACTGTGGCTAGTCCTTGTGACTTGGATGTCAGCTCTCCTGGTGCTTTTGCAGGTATCTTTCTGGTTTGCAAAGGTCAAGTCCTTAGTGTAGAAGTATCCCAAGGCTGATTACGAGAAACAGAAGTGCAGATAAAGGTCACACATTGTCACAAACGCTACTTTTACACAGCTCCAGACTCCACTTCAGTGAGTCACCCACAGGGACCCAACTCACAGGGAGACGGATCTACAGTTATGCAAGGCCAGTGAGAAAAGAGGACTGAAGGAGGGCTAAGAGAAGAAGGATCCAGTATCTTAAGATGTCACAACGCTGCCCTGGTTCTTTCTGGATCTGCAATATTAGACGATTCCCATTTGGATTGAGTGTTAACCCCTGAGAACTTTTAAAAGTGTAAGGAAGAAACAGGACTCTGTTATATAACAGTATAATGCAAGGATGGCTGTGGTTGCTCAGCCAAGGTAGACCTGTGACCTCACGGATGGGCTGGAAGGACCTGTCTCCCCACAGTTAATCCAAGGGAGTGGTAGAATCCTATAAGGGGCTTCTTAGGAAATATGGCCTTTCCAGACTGAGTTCCCACAAGATACGGGGTGAAAAGGCCAGACCAGAAAGCTGACTTTGATGATAGAGGCTACTGGGGGCCCCTGAGATGTCTAAGTGGTCCATTTGGGTATTTGGATGATAAGGATGGGGTACTGGACTATTTTGGTTTGGTTGTTGTTCTCAGTGCATAGGATGCACCCCAGGCCTTTGCACATTAGGTTGAATGTTATCTTACCAAGCTAGGTTCCTAACTCCTGGCTTCATTGATTGTTTTTTTTGACAGTCTTAGCAACATTGTGATCCTGTGACTCTATAAATTACAAAATAGTAGATGATAATTATAACCAATTAAGCCATAAAGTGCGAACTCAGGAAAATAACATTCCAGATAACCACTTTTATTACAAAAAATAAAACTTAAACTTCTTAATAGTTCTTTTTGTCAACATGTTTTCTTAGTGACCTGGCATATGTTTTAAAGGGAGAGTTATTATCACATGAATCCAGAAGCCCTCCTTGGGCGGTAGTTAGCTTACCAGCACACAGGAAGGGAGAAAAGTCCGTGGAGGAAACTGCAGTTGGTCACCTGTGTTGCAGTGAGATCAGAGGACAGGCTAAAAACAGACTAAGAGTTGATGTTTTTAAAGAGTAGAAAGAAATGGTGTGGATCTGGATGGGTGGGGGAGTAGGGAAGCTCTGGGAGGAATTGAGGGAGGGGGAAAGCATGATCAGAATACATAAAAAAAATTTCTTTCAATAAAAAAGAAGAGTTAGTGCCGAAGGACTTGGAGAGATGGCTCAGAGGTAAAGAGCACCTGTCTGCAGCTCAAGTCTAGAGGATGCAATGCCTTCCTTTTTGATCTCAGCCATGGCCAGGCACGCACCCAATGCACATACATGCATGCCGTCAAAACACACAGATAGGGGGATCTGAAAACAAGAGCTGAAACAACAAAGCATAGAAACTGAGGAAGAAGAACGTGAGGGCTTCTGGTTGGCTATGTAATGACCAACTGCAATAGACAAGAGAAGGATAGGATAGGACTCTAGCCAGTGACAGCAAGCTCTCTCCCCCACCGGCCCCCAAGGCTCTTGAAGAACACATGGAAGGCACTATAGTCTCCTTTTGTACACCCTTGCTTCTGATACAGATAATTGTGGTAGACTAAATCGTAAGTAGAGATGACCTCTAACAAACAAACGAAAAAACTACCCCCATTGTGTTATGGATGTCCCTTATTCTCAGTCCTCTTTGTATTCCTAGAAAATAGCAGGAGGGACTTAGCAGCAACAGATCCTCCATCCTTCAGATAACTGCTGGAAGATCTCTGAGCCCTGCAGAGGCTTGCAGGAAAAAATATACTTGAAGCTAACATGTTCAGTGAATTAAATCAGTCTCAGGAAGACAAGCAACACAGTGTCTTTCCCATTTGTGGCCTCACTAAGTCTTAGACATTCTAAATTGTAAAATCATGCATGTACGAATGAAGGGGATGTGAAAGGATCTAGAGAAATAAGGGGACTAATGGTACAGGAGAAAAGTGAGGAAGACAGGCGTGTGGCGTATGGGGAAGATCGCACAAACTTCTTCATAGACTTATAGGAAAATGCCCTTTATGTAACACAGTACAATTAAAAAAATTAACTATTTTGATTTTTATACATGTACGTGTGTATGTATGAGTTTGTGTGTGTATATTTGCATGTGTATATGTATGCTACATGTGTGTGGATACCCTTGGAGGGCAGAAAAGGGCTTTACATCCCCCAGAACTGGAGTTACAGACTGTTGTGTTGCATGTGACACAATATTGGGGCCAAACCTGAATCCTCTGGAAGAGTAGCAAGTGTTCTTAACCACTGAGTCACGGCTTTAGCTCCTAGTATAATAAACGTTAAAACAGGGCTTTAAAATTCAAAATTATTCTGTGAAGTCTCTTAATCCATAACATTGGCAACAGATTGTTTGACAATGCTGAGATCTGCACATTTATGATATGATCATTTTAGCTCTTTTCATATCTTTTAAATTAAATCAGGACTTAGAAGTCATGAGTATAACTCAACCCATTCCAGTTTTGCCCACATGTAACATTTTGGGTCTTTAGGAAATTACTGTGGTGAGTACAGATTTGTACACAGTCAATACTTTCCTGGTGACCATGGAGAGGAAAGGAAACAGTGACATCACTGGAACCAGAGGTGTGTCTGACAGAATAGCCCATAACTTAGCTGGACATCTTCCCGCCTCCTTCTTTAGCTGCTTTGTCTGTGTTCCTGTAGACCTTCTGGGTGTGAGCAGACAAACTTTTCTGTGCGTGATTGAGACGGTATCCTACAGGTGAAATACCTATAGGACATCAGAGAGTGGAAGCAGGGAAGGTAAGAACCTCGAGGTTCTCACAGCTGCTCCCCAAGCATCTCAAGTAGAGGACAGGGGTTTCCAAGCTCCTTGTCACAGCCATGCCAGGGCAACACAATACTCCTTCTCCTAATGATGTCCCTGTAGACATGGGTCAGTTAGCACCTCGCCTTCAAAGCCATGAGTGATGGAGGTGAGGCGGCACTCATGTCAAGGAATGGTCTGAGAGCTGTGTGTAGTGAGACCAGTGCAGGGCATCCTGTCCATCGCTGGGCTGTAAGTGGTTAATCAAATGAAGAAAGCCACCTTCGTGCTGATGGGTGGCAATACCTGGGTGTCTGCCTGCCCCCACAGGATTCATTTGAAACAGTCGCCTGAGAACTCGGAGTATGGACTCTCCGTGGAGTCATGTTTCTTGAGCCCTTGAAAAGAATCAGCTTCCTCAAATGCCCCAGAATCAAGATTTCTGAACTTGTGCCAGGATCCTGGCCTGTTGTTACCTCATTATCCTCAACACCGGGCAGTGGAGAGAAGATACCTAGAGAAAGAGCTTCCTTCAGTATTTCTGATGCAACACATACGAAAAAAATAGAATGAGTTGGAAATGGTTTTTAACCTTTATTCTTGCATAAATCAAGAGGCTCATTTTTCAATCCATTCCTATAGAATTCAATTAAAGGTCAGATTTGTAATGGAGATCCTAATTATTAATGTGTTGCCATTTCAATTATTAATAAGTTGAAATATTTGCATAATGGATAGAGAAAATGCTGAAGAACAACTTTGGTAGCCTCTGAGGAGCCATCCAGCATTCTGTCGGTGTCCTTTCCGTGGGAGCTGGGGTCAGATTTTAAACCAATCCACCTTGGGTAAGACACAACTACAGTTACGATTGGTTAGCAAATGTGACGGTCACATGATGGTCATTGGGATTTGTAGGATATCATCAAAGGAAGTGATAGCAAAGATTTATGCATATGTTCATCTTTGTGTACATGTTTATGCAAGAGCGCGCGCGCACACACACACACACCCCACACACAGGTTTCGGGTTGACGATGACTTTCTTCCATAGTCTCTCCCTGCCTTAGGTTGTGAGACAGCATCTCTCACTGGATCTGGAGTTTAAATTAGCTGAATTTCTGTTTTTGTTTTTCGAGACAGGGTTTCTCTGTAGCTTTGGTGCCTGTCCTGGAACTAGCTCTTGTAGTCCAGGCTGGCTTCGAACTCCTAGAGATCTGCCTGTCTCTGCCTCCCGAGTGCTGGGATTAAAGGCGTGCGCCACCACCACCCTGCAGCTGAATTTCTGAATGGGCAATAAACCCCAGGAGCTCCCTGTCTACCTGCCCAGTGTTGGCATTACAAGTAGACACCACCATGCCTGAATTTTTTCACATGCATTCTTAGGGTGGAGACTAGGTCCTCATGGTTGTGTGACCTAAACAATAATATTCTTAATAGAATCCTCCCAGTACGTTAATGTAATATGGCTATATTCAGTGTTCACTGCACAGAGGCTGAAGCTCTGACTCTGCCCTCTGTTCAGGACAAATCTGTATCCGTGGCAGGGTTTATGCACAGACACCAACCAGCCAAGCATATGGCTTCCTGCCTGTGTGCTGTGGGGAGACCTTCTACCTGCAATCTTGGACCCTCAACACTTTTGCTTGGTATACAAAAAATAAAGCTGCCAGAGAGGGTGGCAAATGATTTCCTTTAATTCAGTTACTTTTGGTGGCAGTGGGGATTGAAGCTGCATCTTTCCAAACACTAGGCACGCACTCTACAACTGAACTACACCTATAGCCAAGGACAACAAACAGGGTATTAAAATAAATTGTCACTGATGAGACAGTGGAGACCCCGGGTCCTATGCAGTGGTATCTCTCTCCAAGCCGTTTGCTTTTATTCTGAGGTGGTTTTATGATAAAGCACAAACCTTCCTTTACATCAGAACTGCCATTTTCATAAATCCGTTTTAAGTCTTATTCATGTAATTATGATGGAACTGTGACCTCTAATGTTAAGAATAGTTTAAAGTGTTACTTACAGAAACATGCACAAAAGTCTTTCCTTTCATAGCCTATCGATCCCTCTGTTGTAAAAGATCAGAGAGAGCGAGAACCTCCTAGCTCTAAAGAAATAATCTGTCTGGAGGCGTTGGAGGGGGATTGGTTGTACTGACCATAGTGAACTTTTCAATAGCTAATGTGATATTTATTAGCGCTCCCTTTAACCAAGGTTAGTAATTATAAGAGACACAAAATTCACTATTAATTAGTTCTTCCTGAATTATTTAGAGCTGGCTCTTCAGAGGACAGCCACGCTCAAGGCTGCTGTGCATATCTGGAGTGGACTTGGCCTTTCCTGCTTTTCTTCACCCCAATTCCCACTCGATGAATGGAAAACCCCCTTTATTGATAATTCTATGAAAAATACGATGTTCTTCTAGGATTCATTTTAATGTGGCTGTTAATTTTGAAAGGAAGAGCTATAATCTCATCTTTGAAGAGAAAATGCTAAGTCTTTAAAGAGAAACCAAACTCAGGAAATTGAAAAGTTCCCAGGTTAAAATGCCATCATCTTTTTCATTCAGAGAACAGAGACGGCATTGCCCGCCGATCCTTGTCTCACAGAACACCACTGCATACACACTGCCCCTTCACCTGTCTGGTCTGGTTTTACTCCTCATTCGATTCCTTACAAACAACACACAGTAGATGGCAATCATGGGATGACACCATTGTCCCAAACTTCATAGAGAGAACACAGCAGGCCTGAGAGGGCTATGCCAAACTTCCCAGGGAAACAGCAATGCTCCCCTAGAGATTTGTTTGCTCAGCACACTCTATCATGTCTGCTTACATACTTATTCGAAGAGCTCTGCTGGGCTTATCGAAATAGTTTTAAACGACAGGTGGCACTTAGGCACTTGTCGGGAATGGAGGAAGCCCTGAATTTGCTTAGTTAAAGCCTGAGTTAATGTGTATTGTTCACATGGGGACAGCCAATACGAGGACCAAGACTTTGAACTCATAGGAAATTGTCAAAGCCTTTTCCTATGTGGTTCAGGCTTGAAATTGGCACCACTGCCCCCCGAGACTTCCTACCTAAAGTAGGTAGCCCCTCCCACTGTGCTGTCTGTAGTAAACACACGGAGGCTCTGGGTTGTGGTTCTGTAGGTACAGCTCCATCAGATCTCACAGGCACTAGACCCCAACTTTTCTGTACACGTCTGTCATTTTCTCACTGGCTTGTCTCCCTAGTCGGGTTTCTAGATCCAAGCCTCGTGGGGCACACAGACATTTTCACACTAAAAAGCATCAGTGAAGTGACTGGGCATGCCTACGGTGGCCTTTCCTCTGGCTCCCGGGGATTTTTGCATCCACGGTCCACGTTGGTGGTGTGGTGGTAGCAAAAGTGTATTTTCTGCCGTGTTCAGTATTCCTCAGAAGAGGGTTGCCAGCCAAGTCTCCTCTCACCAACTCTGCAGTTGCCTGGGCCCGGACAGTTCCATGATGTATGAATATTATGTCTTTATTTCAGGCTGCTCCATATGATTAGAAACAGTCAAAGCACCAAGTCACCTAGAGCCATTGTGCTGGTCTTCACCCGGGGTCACTGTGCCGTGACCTGGAACTGCTCACAGGTTACACAGAGGCGGTCTGTTCTGAAGCTTGGGGCGGTGCCGTGAAGCCATTGTGCTGGTCTTCACCCGGGGTCACTGTGCCGTGCCGTGGAACTGCTCACAGGTTACACAGAGGCGGTCTGTTCTGAAGCTTGGGATGGTGCCGTGAAGCCACGTGGCCTCTAATTTCAGCAATGAGCACTCCACCTTTTATGGGTCGTTTTTATTTGCTCAGCTTGCTTCCCGACTCACAGTGCAAAGTGGGAAACAGAGCGGGTGTAATGCAGCTCGATAGAAGGCAAACATGCCATTAGCCTACAGAAGTGCTGCCCGGAGCCACTCAAGAGATTGGGTTCTGTGGTTAGTGCCACCGCAGACCACAGCTGTCCTCACACGCCAAGGTCTGCAGAGAGGTCAAGGTCAGGGCAGGAGGCACTAAGGTGAGGAAGGGGAGGGAGGATTCTCCCTGGGGAGAGAGAGATTCTGGGGAGTGGCTCTTGCTGCGTTTAGCTGCAGCCTTTAAACTTAACGCATCCAGTTCCTTCAGTTTTGTCAGGAAAAGATAAGAAAATGAGGCAGAAGCAGAAGACCAGATGTGACAAGACAGGTTTACCAATTGTGTGTCCGATTTTTAAAGCACGCTTTTCAGAAAAAGAAGCAAAAGAGAGACATGGATGCTCCCGAGATTTCACCCATCCTGAGGGCAAGCAGAAAGATGACTTAAACCAAAGGCCTGCACGAGGATCTTAAGACACCCAAAATCCAATTAGTGTCATAATCCAGGGCCTCCTGTTACTAGTTTAACACTTTAGACCCAGCTGTTCTGAAATCTCTCCCTCTGTCTTCCTCCCTCCTTCCTTCATTCCTTCCTTCATTCCTTCCTCCCCTCCCTTCTTTCCTCCCTTCTTTTTCTCCTCTTCCTTCCTTTCTCTTCCTCCCCATCTCTTCATTTCTCTTTCGCCCCCCTCTCCTGTCTCCTCCATACTTCTCTTCCTTCTTCTCCTTCTGCTCTCACTTCTATCTTCTCCATCCTTCTCTCCTCCTCCTCTTGGCTCTGCCCTTCCTCTCTTCTGTTCGGTCTTCATATTATATTAAGAAAACTTTTAAAGCAGCTGGTGAGAGAAGCGCATGAAGACGCAGGACTCCCAACTCCGAGGAGCACACCCGTTTCTAGATGACATCCTTCACGGCACAGCTGAAGATCCAGGAGCCCGTGTCTCCTTGCTAACTCCACTCTTCCTTGACGTGGCTCTCAGACTGCCATCTGGAGAAGTTTTAGCTAAAGAGGAACAGCAATAGGGAATTGGAATGCAACTTCATAAAAGAATTTCTAAAGGGAAGCAAATCTGTTTTAGAGGTTCTAAATTATAAATATGCCTAATCTATAGGCTGATTTTGTATATCATTCAGTGTCTTCAAGTCCAAACAAAGGCAGTGTTAGCTCTGTGTTATTGGGTGGTTTTTCAACATTCAGCAATGCATGGGGACAAACAATTTACACATTTTATTCTTTTTGTTCATATAACACTTGAAGTATCCAAGATGACATATACAACTTCCTCCTAGGGTTCAAATTCATGCCCAGGGTTTTGATCATAAGAGGCTTTTGTAGACTTGGTCAGTATATCTCAGGAAAATACTGGAATGAGCAGACGTCACGTGAATTAATGTGAAGACGTACTTTGTATTCTAACACGGCTCTTTCACTAGATGTAAGACGAACGGAGCTGGCTGCTGGCCTCTGGGAGTCTGTGTGTGCAGATGAGAACTTGGCTTGGATTTTCTCAGACAGACATTGCTCTTCAGCTGCCCCAACAGAAGGGCTTAGCTCTGCTGCTGACGGGTAGAACTGACCCAAGCATCTTAACCCTCAGCTTCCCACCTGAAATCCCTTGGCAACCCTGCCGAGTACATCAGTGACAGTTGACTTTCACAGCTGGAGACCCTTGGAAGATAAGTATTAATTCAAGATATCTTGTGTAGTGGGAAGCTTAATACCTATTTGTGACCCCCTGGGGAATAATCTTTAAAGCAAGGGGAGGGATGCAAATTCTTACATAGTCCACAGAGAGCATGTGCAAGGAAGAAAGTAAAATTGGGGTTATGTTCCTGTTTAGAAAAACATCAAAATATTCTAGAAAAGAAGAATAACAACAAAAAAAAAACAAAGGAAGAGCCTGCCATTGTCACAGAAGCTGATGCACAGAACAGGCTAGGACAGTCTGCTGTATGCACAGAACAGGCTATGACAGTCTCCTGTATGCACAGAACAGGCTAGGACAGTCTGCTGTATGCACAGAACAGGCTAGGACAGTCTGCTGTATGCACAGGACAGGCTATGAGAGTCTCCCACATGCACAGGACAGGCTATGACAGTCTCCAGTATGCACAGGACAGGCTATGAGGTCTCCTGTATGCACAGGACAGGCTATGAGGTCTCCCGTATGCACAGGACAGGCTATGACAGTCTCCCATATGCACAGGACAGGCTATGAGAGTCTCCGGTATGCACAGGACAGGCTATGACAGTCTCCTGTATGCACAGGACAGGCTATGAGAGTCTCCCACATGCACAGGACAGGCTATGACAGTCTCCGGTATGCACAGGCTATGACGGTTTCCTGCATGCACAGGCTATGAGAGTCTCCCGCATGCACAGGATAGGCTATGACAGTCTCCTGTGTGCACAGGACAGGCTATGAGAGTCTCCCACATGCACAGGACAGGCTGTGACAGTCTCCCGTATGCACAGGCCTGGGTCTTTGAGCAGGAGTGCAACTGGGCTCAGGTCCTTACAACACCTACCCTATGTGTTCAATCTCATATAAAGGCAGCCGAGAAAATATCTAAAATAAAACTGAGAAAATAAAAGGAAAAACAAAGCGTTTCAGAACTACATTCCTTACAAAGCATGTTAGTGTAAATTCCTGTCTCCCTGCCTTTACCCCAGAGGGTGACCGACATTGAATTAACTGATTGAAATCAGAGTGGATTTCAAATACTGATTTTTTAAGAAAGAACATTTCAAGCTTACATTTGAAGATTCGTTTTTATTTATGTATATCTCTGTGTGGGTGTGGGCATCTTTGTGCGGGAGTCTAGGGAAGGTAGAAGGCACCAAATCCCCCAGAGCTGGCATTGCAGGTATTTGTGTATTGGAACTAAATACACTTGGGTTCCCTGCAGGAGCAGCAAGCTCTCTCAAATGCTGAGTCATCTCTCCAGCCCCACGTACTGATTTTTAAAAACAGATGGATGATTTAATGTCATGTTTCAAAAGTAGACAACTATGAGGAATAGTAGTACACACTTTAGAATCTCTGACAGCCTGGTGGATTATTGGATTTAACTGAGGTAAAGAGGTTTTGTCCTATGGTGTAAAAACTATTAGTAAAGAGAAAAAGAAAACAGAAGGTATTTTCTTGTCTTAACATTCATTATTTAATTTTTATTTATTTTGTATGACAGGGAATGTGTTTAGAATCCCAATTTTTAACCATTTTAAAATTAGGCAAAGTAGTTAAAACACAACTTTTCTAAGGTTTACTTTATTTTAACTGGTATGTGTGGTATGGTGTGTGTGTGTGCGTGCACATGCATACGAGGGTACAAACTGGCGCACACACATGCGGGTGGTTGTGGAAGTTAGAAGAGGGCTTAGGAGCCCTTGGAGCCGTGCTATATGCACCTGGGAACCGATGTGGGTGCTCAGAACTGAACGCAGGCCCTCTGGAAGACCCAATGCTCGTTAATGCTGACTTATCTCTCCAGCTCCACAATTCTTTCCAATGTTTGTAAAAATTAATTCCAGAGTATGCTTAAAATAGACTCTTTTATTCCTTAATACAGAGGTGAGAATGCTTATGGTATTGCCCTAAAACTGTAAAAGAAACAATAAAATTTCAACCTATTTTTGGAAGTGGGCTAACTTAAATGTCACTAGACTTCAGCGAGGACCATTTCCCCATGTAACAGCAGTGGTTAGGAACCAAATGACAGTTAACTTTCCCCCCTCTGGCTTTTGCATGCAAATTGCTTTTTAAAAACAAAGTTTGAATCAAAAGAGGGAAAGGTGATATGTTATTTTAATCAAAACCTTTATTCATCATGATTTATGTCTGGGAAAGGCAATGACTTCCAAATCACTATCAAAATAAGAAAAAATAAAATATTAATTCAAAAAACCTTCAGAGAAGGCATTGGCCTTCCTTGACTTCGTTGTGGGAGAGTCACAGTGACAAAAGAACAAATAACTTTGGAAGTGTATTCCGCCAGTGACATAGGAAGGCATGGTCAGCACAGAAAACAATGAAAAGTTTGAAGCCTTGCCTGGGGTAAACTAGCAGCATTAAATTACTAGGTTTGGAGAGAAGTCACCCAAGTGTCCAGAAGGGACAGGCATGGAAGGAAGTGGATCTGTGCTTCCAAGAATAGAAACTGTTTCTCTCAAAAGATGGAAAGATACGAACATGACCACAAGGGAAGACCTCCATAATTACAGACCTCTGAGCCAGGAAACTGACATAGTGTAATTAAGGACAGAATAATCTAACACTTGTCTAGAGCACAAATTAATAGGGCCATGTCCCTAAGACACATCTAAGATTGAAAAGCCCAGAGAAGGTCAGAGGAGACAGTTATGGCACTCCTAGTGGAAGAAGTTTCCTCTAACTTGGAAACAAGTAGCCTACAGAGATGGGTATGGTGCAGACTATATAGTGACTGTGCAGTCATATATCAATCATATACCAGGCATGAACAGAACAAAATCAAAGATGGCAACCTTCCTATTGTTAGCATTTCTCATGAATCAGTACTTCATTGTGTTTGGTGATTTCATTTTCCCACTGAAGAGCACATGGACCAGCCACCATGATCCCTGCAACACCTTGGGAAGAAAGAGAAAGGTCTATAAGAGAGTTATTATCAACCACGTGTGTGTACATGTGTGTATGTGTGTGTCTTCCTGTGTGTGCAGGTGCTCATGTGTGCATATACGAATGGAAAACAGAAGGCAAGCTCAGCTGTTGTTCACGGTCTACCTTGGCTTTTGTAAGACAGGGTCTCTCACAGGCCTGGGGCTTGCCAAATAAGCTTGGCTGGACAGCCAATGAGTCCCAGGTACTTCTATGTGCTTCTCAAGTGCATGGTACCATGTGCCTGTCTTTGTTTTGCCTATATTCTTGGGATGGAACTCAAATCTTTGGTTTTTCAAGGGAATTGCTTTATGGACTGAGCCTGTCATTGCTCTAAGAGATTTAGAACTTTAATGACAAATGATTTGCATAAATGCAGTTGATATATGATACTTGTTTGACTATTTGTGTTCCCCCTCCATTTTCTGAATCTGGAGCCTAGCTCTTGACAGGGACTGAGAAAGATGGAGGAGTGGAAGTCTACATCAAACCCTCTGAGTTAATCAGACTGGATGCTGGACAGAACACACTGAAGTTCCTATATTTCCAAGACCTACATACTATGCAATTTAAAATAATTTTTATTTAACCAGTAAGAGAATCCTTTTTGTTACATTTAGATAGATAGATAGATAGATAGATAGATAGATAGATAGATAGATAGATAGATATTAAAAATAGTATCTTAGTTCTGGAATTATTGATATTGGCCTGCTAAAATATAGACTTTTCTTTAGCTCATTAGTTCAAAAAATAATTAAACAAACAAACAAACAAACAAACCTGTGCTTGATTCTCTTGACAGGGCAAAGACCCCCAATTAAAATTCAATTAAATTCATTCTTTTACAGGCCATGAGAATATGATCTCTGAACTGAAGAACAAGAAAACAAATTTTGGCACAGTGCCTGGTCCGCCTCTCTTAATAAGGAGATGCTATCCCCACATAACTGACATTGGATCTTTCAAATATTTCGGGACGGGTGGGTCAACTCCAGTGAACCTACCTGCAACCCCATCACTCACTGAGTTATAAACAAGAGCACTCACACCTGGAGCAGCTGTGCTTGGGTCCCAGGGGACTTCCTGTTGTACTGAGCATTCTTTACTCTATTTCTTGTTGTTCTTGGTCTGGAAGGAGGACATGGAAATGATCAGAACCTCCATGTCCGAAGCTGTCATCTCTGAGGAAACAGAGCTAAAAGAATTTAGAAAAAAAATGAAAATAGTCACACCATTTTTAAAAATAACCTAAAATTTGAAAATAATCTTTGACATTGTCTTAGGAAAAATTATTGAAGAACACCAAACTAAAGGGAATATATGAAAACCAAAATAGTGATGATGTCATGGGCTTAGCTGAAATCAACATTCATGAGGTGTGGAGAAATGGAAATGAAGAGATTCCTTTCCAGGGCTCTGCTCCTGATACACAAGTAACAGCACCCACATTGGATTACACGTGTGTGAGAGCACCCATGTACCCTGAACACTGGAGAGATACTCACAAGTCCTCCCACATTTGTGAGAGTGTGTGTCACCTTTCTAAATAGTCTTAACAACACAGAAAGGAGTGTCTGGTGGTTTAGGATGAGGAAGCTTTAATTCATCTTCAAAAACTCTACACACAGAGACCAAGGAGATGACTCAGGGGTTAAGAAAGTTTGATAGCTCTTGCAGAGGACCCAAGTTCAATTCTCAGCATCTATGTCAAGCAGCTCGCTACTCCAGCTCCAGGGGATTCCAACTCCCTCTACTGGCCACCATGGGCACCTGCACTCATGTGTGCCCTCCCACACTTAATCACACTAATAACACTAAATAAAAAGTTTTTAAAAGCCTTTTAAAAGATCCAGCCATAATTATACATTTTATGGACTACCACATGATAATTCCATATATATACTCATATTATTCAAATTGTTGATTCAGTTTTCCATTTTCATGTACTCTTCTCATTTCTCCTTATTGATGACCTTGGGACTCTTCTAGTTTGTTCTGCAGTGAACCACTGTGAGACCCACAGCATCTTTGTGTGATAAGACAGAATCGCAACTCCCTTTCCAGCTCCTGGAGACAACTGGTCTATTCCCTGTTTCTATAAAATCTAGTCTACTGGATTCTACAAACTGTGTGAGAATGTGCTAGCCTTCTGTGTCCGACTCACTTCTTTTGATATAATGCCCTCCATTTCTGTGTATGATCTCAAAATGACAGGATTTCGTTCCTTTATGTGAGTGGATAATATTCCATTGTGTATAAACATCATATTTCTCTTACCATCTATTCATTCACTACGTATCTCAGTCAAGGCCATCATAGCTGCTAGAAAGAACACAAACTACCAAGCTGACAAAGATTTAGAGAACGGGCAATGTCTACAGGCAGAATGTGAGCTGATAGAGCCTTTCTGAAGAGCAGGGGGACGGTTCCTCACAACTAAAGTCAGAGATGGTGCCAGGTCCCGCAGTCCTCCCACAAGGCAGTTATATAAAGGGAATAAAACCAGCCCACGAGAGACAGCTATGGCCCATGTTTATCCTTGTGCAATTAAACTGTAAAAGTTTTAAACTAACTCAGTGACTGTAGATAGATATCATTGGGATTAGAAAATGAAGAGAATGTTGAGCACCAGATCTTGGAGTGGCTTGTTGCAAGATGTTCTGGAATCTTCCTCATAGAGTTTTGCATCCAATCGCAATCCTGAACTGTGAGGGGTGAGCTCTGAGGAGTTTGGAGGTAAACATGGCTTTGGCTCTCAAGCTTTTGCTCTCAAGATATGGGTATTCTACATAAATGGAGATTCCCTTGTCAGCGTCAGGGCAGAGCATTGAGGGTGTTCCTCCTGCCAGTCACTGGGAAAGACACCACATTCAATTGCCTTCTCATGTGCCACACCGACAATGAAGACCCTGAAGATATTTATTGCCATATAATGGAATACTCATTGTTTTGTTGAAGGAACAATGTAATAATTATCTAGAATTCAGTGCCAACCTCCAGTTCTGGGATCTTCGGGTGACTTTGGAGCAGTGAGTCACAACTCTCATGTAGTCTCAGAAATTATTAAATGGGTGAATCAGGGCCACGCTGCTCACATGCATGCAGGGTATTCTAAAATAAAACAACCCAAAATGACTCACAGTCAAGGCCTAAAGTCATAATTAAGCTCACTAATAAGGCCACAGCATTATGATGATAGAATATATATAGAAAATAATCAGCAGGAATTTATAAAAATGGAGGGGCTTGAAAAGCATTGTACAGCAGAGGTAATAGATGCCGAAGATAACAAGGCCGGGTGTGCTGGCTTTATCCCATGAGTGGTTCCGGAACTTCAGCAGGTGCTATTAAAGAGAACAAGGAAATTAGCATAAACAGAGCTAAGAAAAGATGAGCTAGCCCCAAATTACCAAATTGACCATAAATGAAGTATGGAGGCGGGAAGACGAGTCCTGGGAGAGAAGCATTTCAATGCTGATGTTCAACTGTCAAAGAGTTGAGTCACTTTCAATTGCACAGGGCTCAGCAGCTACTTTGGGGAGCTAATTTTGCCTTTTGCTTCTGATACAAGAAATGATCCAACATCCAGGAGGAAGAGAGACTGATGCAGCAAAGACATGCAATGGCGTCTCGTTCATCTGCTCAACAGAGAGACTTGGGGAATTGCGCAGACTCCAGTGAGACACTGAGGCAGACATGCTTCCAGTCATAGAAGTTATGATAAAGATCTCCTGTTGACCCATATGGATCTCGTAAGTGAGGAAAACAATTGCAACCAGCAGCAGCCATTCCACTAGAGCCATGTAATAATTACAGCTAGTGGGAGGCACAAGCCTTCAGGTCTGCGGTGACACCAGCTCGCATGAGGAGCCACCATTGATTGCCGAGGACGCTCGTCTCTGGCAGAGGCCGTGTCTTCACCGTAGCACCGTCCCCGCTGTCCTCCTGATCCCACGAGAACCAGGGTGGGTGAAAGCAACATTTGAAGAGCTGTTCCCAAACAAATGACTAGTTGAGAATTTAATTCTGGGTGTGCATTTAGAAGGAACGGCAATCTCTTAATAAACACAGGACTTTACAAGTCATCCTGTACAAGGGAGATTGTAATTTAGACATTAATGGAAGCTCTTGTCCAGGTGAGCATGCATGCTTCTGGTATGGATAGGAGATTATGAACTATTGGTCAGCTCTTGGTGGAGCGAGGTGAAGCTCTCTTTGATAGATACAGTCAGGGCTAGCATAGCCACAGAAAACACCAACATCCTGAAGCACACAGACAAACGCTTTGCAGTGTGCCAAGGTCATCCGCATTTGGAAGCCGAGTAGGCCAGTTGTATGTTAATACAACATGCTGTATGTACAAATACAAATTATGACATTTTATCCCAAACTTCCCACAGATATTATTTAAATAAACAGCAACAGTAACAACAAAAACAGTCCTCAGTGTTTCTTATGAAACTCATGGACCCTTATACTACTTGAAGAATCCTAAACTAAACTGTTTCTTAGAAATGCAAGTTGCTCTTTTATCTGCAAGACAAGACAAAGTATGTGAACATACTCATACGCATGCTCACGAGGGCACACATGTGCACACATACTCTCTCATACACATGCTCCCCACAACACAGATCAGCTGCCCTTGTGTTATATAGAAAATATATTTTGAGAGCTATCTTAGTTCTCACAAAATTCATTCAACATATTGTTCCTATGGGACTTTAGGTATTGGCAAAGACATGGACCTTCTAGAAGGTCATGACTTGATAGTTAGTGTGGGGATAGACTTGAGGGAGATAGGGCGGTGGTGAAATGGAAGCAATGTGGAAAGCATTCTTTTGGATAAACTTAAATCCTGACAGTGAGAAAAGACTGTGTTGTTTCTGGAAGGCTTCAGAAGGGAAACTGAGAACTAGTGGGTTCATGTGACTGGGTGTCCAGAGTGGTCACATCAGGCAAGAGAGTGGAGGTCAGGGAAGGAATGCTTGCGTGAGTAGTCTGGAGAGAGGCTGAGTCTAAAGCTATTACCTGGGAATCTAGGTTTTCTTTAAGGGTCTTAAATTTTTAAAGCATGAACTTGGAAACAGACACAGAAGGAAGCTCAAAGAAAATTTTATGAGGCTTTGTGAAAAATAGTAGTAGGGCAGACAAACCAAATCATTTGAAAACAAAGATTCAGGAAGATGCAGAAGAAAAAGAGAAAGTCATGCCTTTTGCTGCGGAAGGTGACCATAAGCTACTTAGCAAAGGAGAGGGGCTTCTGAGAAAGAGCACCTGGGACCAGCCTGTCACAGAAAACATGCTGGGACTTTGATCAGCATCCAAAAAAACAGGATAAAGAGAAAAAGGAGACATAACTGCATAACCACAGGTCTGAGTGATTGGGCATGCGAGTCTATGCTCTTGTATTCCAGGACAAAGATTGCACCAGGGACACATAGAGTAGAAAGGGAAATAAGGGCGGTTTATTACAAAAGGAAAAGCAGGTCTCAGGATCAAAGGGTCGAGTGAGCTGAGAAGGGCGCCTAGGAAGCCTCTTCAGGGCATATACACACCAAGCGCTCACCTCTCCCATTGTATGTGAACCCAGCCCTCTAGGATTACAGCAGCACACACCATCGCACATGGCATTCTAGGCGGTTTCTGGAGACGGAACTGACATCTTCACGCATGTGTGCAAGCTCTTAACTGGGTGCCCTAGCTCCCAAACCCACCATTTTAAGATCTGTTTATTTTGGTGTATGTGAATGTTTTTCCAGCAGGTATATATGTGTACCACACATGTGCCTGGTGCAGATGGAGGCAGAAGAGGACATTGGACTGAACTTGCAGGTGGTTGGGAGTGGCCGCATAGGTGCTGGGAATTGAATCTGGATGCTCGGCAAGAGCACCCTCACTCCTGGGCTCTTGACCACTGAATCAGCTCTCCGGTCCTCATTGTTTTTAAGGACACATAAATAGTCAACACTGGCGGCAAGGAGAGCATAGTCGGAGATCATCTCATCCCAGAGAAGGGATAAAAGGAGGGAAAAGAAGCACATGACAGTTGAAACAGACAGATTTTTCTCGTGTCAGAGGCGAGCAGTTCCACCAAACCAGCCACAGTCCGACATCAGACTGCATCCAAATGAAGCTCACCGTACAGACCCAGATCAGCTTGGCAGAGCATTGCACTGCTACGCATGCTGGGGGAAGGACAGCTGTGAGCCAGCTGATGCAGGAGGCAAAGGGGACATTGTGTAATGGAGAAGTAGTTGTTAGACAGAGAAGAGGGGCATCCTCCTGCCTCCAGGACAAGCAGCAGGGCTGGGGAACCAGGATCTGGGCTACTCCCCACACAAGCTGCTCCTCGTCCTTAGGAAGAGATTTTCTGCCTTTGAACTTGGCATTTGCTTGTATAGCCGTGTCTCTGAAATTTCCATTTAGCTTGATGTGTTTCTTAGCTTGAGTAGAATAATTATGTGTGTATTTTTGTGCGACTTTATTATTTTTCGAGTTATGCACACATTCTATGAGTATTAGATGTAACGGTAGGTAGATCTTTCTAGAAGCCTGTCTCCCACACTTCTGGACTTCTCCATGGACTTTGTGGCCTCCGATTCAGCCCCTGGCAAATGTGTCATGGGCAGCTTAACTTTTGCTTATAGACAGATGCATCTCGACAGCAGGCTCAAAGCTAAGACTGTCCGAGAATAAAAATGCAAACACGTATTTCTATGAATGGAAGCAGACATGCGCAGAGGCTCACGCGCAGTCACACTCAAGCTCATGCACCACCATCCACACACACAACCATGTATTCATACTCACACGGGCACTCGCCTACACACCCATTCAATGTGTAGAGTCTCACACACACAATTGCACACACACACATGCTCTCACACACGCTCACCCCTTCTCACACTTACACGTGCACTTGTTTCCCGTCGTCCTCCCCCATGACCAGGTCTCACCTCCGGCTTTCTTGGAGCCCTCTCTCTTCATGTATGAACCAGGAGACTGCAGGCCATCAGCCACGACACTCCTTCTGCTCCAGGCGGGGACACTGAGAATCCGTGTGGCTTGAGTGTCCTCGTGTGGTTGTGTGAACCATGCTATAAAAAACGAAAGCCGATAATCGGTGAGGCCACCACCCTGGGGGACAGCCACATTTTCACACCGGGGGACGGTCACATCTTTTGGAGTCTCTTCCCAGTCAGCACCTTTTTGAAATTATTTTGTGTTAAGCCTTTTGGTTTGGGCTATGTCTCCAGAATGGTTTATTGGATTAAATTAGTTCATGTAACATACAATAATAAGATGTTTTATTTTCAATGCTTTTCACCATTTAGACATAATCAGTGTTGGGAGAAATAAGTGCCTAGTCTGATTTGAACTTCATGCCACGTACACTTGTACCGAAGCTCCCGTGGACATGCTCATGTTTCTGTATCATTTAAAGGAATAGTCTTTTGTCAAAAGGAATGAGACCATACAGCGGAATCATTATTGTTCCTGAAGAATTTCAGCTGAAAGGCAGCATCCTCTGTGTGTTATCCCAAAGCATTTAAGGTATGCAATGAGAAAGGAATGCTCAACGTGTCCACGTAGAGAGGGCTGGTACAAGGAGGACAGAGTATTAAGAAAGAGAGGTACCAGCTCTGCCCCTCCCCCGCCTGTCTTTGAAAGGAGTGGCCACGAGAGGGCGCCAGCCCCCAGGTTTGTGCTGAGGATTCTTACGGGCTAGGGGTAATTGACACTTACTCATTACCAGTGAGGCAGATATGCATATATTAAAAGCCAGAAATCATCACAGATTATATAGTCTGTTTAAATTCTTGAATAGAGGC